>NC_092045.1:33625559-33925559 GCF_003086295.3 Arachis hypogaea | reverse complement strand
TGAAAGTATGCAAATAAATTAAATAAAATAGAATGGAAGTGAGAGAAAATAAGAAAGGAAGAAGAAAGAAATAAGAAAAGATAAGAAGAATAAGGATTCGGAGAAGAAAAGATAAGAAAATTGGCACTAATCTGGAGAGGTTGTGCGACGCTGGCGACGCGGTCGCGTGGGTGACGCGGTTGCGTGGTGCGCAATAAGGTTAGGCGACGCGGACGCGTGGGGCACGCGATCGCGTGACTTGATTTGTGCTAGTGGCGCGAGTGCAGCCTCGCGGTCGCACAACTCTCTATTCAAAACTTAGTATTGCCAAAATCCAGGGTGACGCGGTCGCGTGGTCGACGCGATCGCGCGGGTGGCCTTTTTCTTAAAATGACGCGGCCGCGTGGGGCACGCAGTTGCGTGGTAGGGCTTGGGCTTCCAGCACGAGTCCATCCCAATTCCAGCTCAACTTTCAGCCATACACCTTGTTACGTCGAAATCCAGGGCCACGCGGTCGCGTGGGTGACGCGGACGCGTGGGGAAGCCATTTTGCAAATGACGCGGCCGCATCAGCGATGCGGTCGCGTGGGACGATTTGTGCCCTTGGCACGCCTCCAGCCCTGCTCCTGCGTAACTCTCTGTTCAATTTCTTTTCCTCCTAACGCACATACGACGCGGACGCATCAGCGACGCTGCCGCGTCGCGTGCGTAAATCCCTTTTTTTTTTGAAAAATGAAGAATGCAGTGTTAATATGAATGTGACACAAAACTCCAGGTTCAATATAATAAAATAAAATAAAACTAGAAAACAAATAAAACTAAATAAAAATGAAAAATGAACGATCGTACCATGGTGGGTTGTCTCCCACCTAGCACTTTTAGTTAAAGTCCTTAAGTTGGACATTTGGTGAGCTTCCTGTTATGGTGGCTTGTGCTTGAACTCATCCAGGAATCTCCACCAATGTTTGTGATTCCAGTGTCCTCCGGGATCCTAAACTAAGCATGTAAAGCCCTTAAGAAGCTTCAAACAGATTCTTAGGCTCCCGGGGTGACAATTGTCAGAACAGATTCCAGGATCCCAAACTTTACTTTTACACCCGTTTTTGTCTCGATCTGCATTTTTCCAGCCGGGTGAAAGGTGATCTGAATTCTCACTGCAGTGACCAAATAGCTTCCTAGACCCATTTAGTTGAGCTTTATACCAACCTTTGCGTTTAAACTTAAAGCTTCCAACCATGATGAACCTTGCTTGACAATTCTTATCACTAGCCATCTTCCTCTTACTCTTAATGCCACAAAGAGCTCTAAGTTGACCATCCGTCTCCAGTAGCCCATATTCAAGTGGGATTAGAAAGCTAAGGGATATGAATTTTACCCACTTGAATGTTGTGAAGGATGATGGCAACTTAGGGGGAGGTATTTTTAATGAAATTGCAAGCTCCACTCCCTTGTGCTCCTCTCTGATAATTACCACCTCTTTGCATGCTTCTTCAATTTCAACCTCTTCCTTTTGGTAGCTCTCTTTCAATTCAATCTCCTCTTCATTGCTTTCCAAGGGCATGGTAGGTTGTGCTTCTTCTTCTTGAATCTCCATCTCTTGATCAACCTCTTCCAAGTCTTCAACTATGATATGCTTTGGAGGTTGTACACCCTCCTCAGCATCAATTTCAACCGTCTTGGAAGGAGGCTCTATGTCTTGACTTTTCCATGGAGGTTCTGCATCTCCTAAGTCTTTAACCACTTCTTCTTCTTCTTGAACAATGACAGCGTCTTCTACTTATTCTAGTACAAATTCATTCTCTGTCTTGTCCACTGGGGTTTCTGGTATCTCCGTCATCCTACGCTCTTCAGTAGACTGTCCACATGGAGCTGTGGCTGATCCTTGTATATTTGAGCGCCTAGAAACCCATTGAATTACTACTTGCTCCAGTTGTTGAATGGTTGCCTGAAATCGATCCACTGTTTCCTTGAAACGATCCTTTGTCTCTTGATGTACTCGGCTTTCATAAGTAGGATCATAGTGCTCTTGGATTGATGGATATGGAGATGATGAATATTGAATTGGTTGTTCTTGGGAGTAATTGGGTTAGAATTGGGGTGGTTCTATATATGGTTCATATGGCTCATAAGATGGTTGGTATGGTGGTTGAGGGTTAGGGTCATATGGAGGTGAATGGCAGAAAGGGGCTTGTGAGTTTGGTGGTCCAAAGTTATGTTGAGGAAAGGGTTCATAGGCATATGGTGGTGGTTGTTGATAGTCCATTGGAGGTGGTTGTTGCCATGAGGATTGATCAAGTCCTTGTGGCTCCTCCCATCTTTGATTGTTCCAACCTTGATGCCTGTTCTCATTGTAATTTCTTCTTCCTGCAACATTATTGTAACTAGACTCATAGCCAAAGGGGTGAGAGTTCATGATAGCAAATAAAAATTAAAAACAAAAATAAAAACAAATTGAAATTAAAAGGTTATTTAAATTTTGAATTTGAAAATTAAATTTTGAAATTTGAATTTTAAATTTTGAAATTTGAATTTTTAATTTTTGAAATTTGAATTTTTTTTTTGAAATTTGAAAATTGAAAATTTTTAAATTTGATTTTTGAAATAAGATAAGATAAGATAAAAATTTTAAAATAAAAATCAATAACCTCTTAATTTACGAAAAAGCAAATAAAAATAAAAATAAAAACAAATCAAAAAGCAAATATTTACAATAACCAATAATAAGGCACACGTTTGCAATTCCCCGGCAATGGCGCCATTTTGATGAGAGAACTTTTGCGTGGTCTAGAAATTTGCGGATAAATCCTCGTTGCAAGTATAGTTTCTAAACCTTCAAAAGTCCTTTCATACAAACGTTTTGGTTGTCACAAGTAACAAATCCCTTTGAAATTGATAACCGAGTATTCAAACCTCGTGTCGTCTTCTCAAGGAATTGTAGGGAGGTATGTTCTTATTATTGGTTATGAGTCTTGTAATGTAGGGTTTTAGAAAGTAGGGAAGCAGTATGTTGAATGATAAGAAAAATAAAATAATAATAATAAAATAAACTCTTGGTAAGGTATTAGAACTAGAGATCCTATCCTTATCAATTGTGATGAAATTTGGATTTTAATCTCACTTTGTTAACATCTAACTATGAAGGTAGATCAAGTGGATTAATTAGCTTAATCCTTAGGTCCTAGTCAATTCCTATGGAAAGACTAGAGTTATTGGAGCAACTTCTAATTTCAATCACTGCTTTATTGACAGCTCAAGCATCACCAATTACTTAACCAAAACCAAAAGGAAGAAAATATCTAAATTAAAAAGCATCAATATAAATAAAGCAAAGCAAAATTAAATCTGAAAATACCTTGAATTGCATTAACAAAAGAACTTAAATCTGACATAGACATTCATAAATTAAATTGAGAAAATAAATAAAAAAGAACATTGAACCTGTGATTGAGAGTCACTCCTAAAACTAAGAGAAATCCTAAATCCTAATACTAAGAGAGAGGAGAGAACCTCTCTCTCTAAAAACTACATCTAAAACATGAAAAGTGAATTATGAGAGCCTCTTTTGAATGGATGTATTCTCCCACTTTATAGCCTCTAATCTGTGTTTTCTGGGCCGCAAACTGGGTCAAAAACAGTCCAGAATTCGCTGGTTTCGAATTTTGCCACGCTGGATTTCCGTCACTGCGACGCGGCCGCATGGATCACGCGGTCGCGTCGCCTAGCGTCAGAGGAACTATATAATATTATATATCAAATCGAAGCCCCGGATGTTAGCTTTCCAACGCAACTAAAACCGCGTCGTTTGGACCCTTGTAGCTAAAGTTATAGCCGTTTGAGTGCAGAGAGGTCAGGCTGGACAGTGATGAGCGGATAATTTGTACGCTTTTTGGCACTATTTTTAGTATGTTTTTAGTATGATCTAGTTGGTTTTTAGTATATTTTTGTTAGTTTTTAGTTAAAATTCACTTTTCTGGACTTTACTATGAGTTTGTGTGTTTTTCTGTGATTTCAGGTATTTTCTGACTGAAATTGAGGGACCTGAGCAAAAATCTGATTCAGAGACTAAAAAGGACTGCAGATGCTGTTGGATTCTGACCTCCCTGCACTCGAAGTGGATTTTCTGGAGGTACAGAAGCCCAATTGGCGCGCTCTCAACGGCGTTGGAAAGTAGACATCCTGGGCTTTCCAGCAATATATGATAGTCCATACTTTGCCCAAGATTTGATGGCCCAAACCGGCGTTCAACGTCACCCTCAGAATTTCCAGCGTTAAACGCCGGAACTGGCATAAAAATTGGAGTTAAACACCCAAACTGGCACCAAAGCTGGCGTTTAACTCCAAAAAGAGTCTCTACACGAAAATGCTTCAATGCTCAGCCCAAGCACACACCAAGTGGGCCCGGAAGTGGATTTTTATGTCATTTACTCATTTCTGTATACCCTAGGTTACTAGTTCACTATTAATAGTATCTTTTGACATTGTATCTGTACCTCATGACACTTTACATGTTTCTTTGTGTACCTTCTACGGCATGAGTCTCTAAACCCCATGGTTGGGGGTGAGGAGCTCTGCTGTGTCTTGATGGATTAATGCAATTACTACTGTTTTCCATTCAATCATGCTTGCTTCCATTCTAAGATATTACTTGTTCTTAAACCGGATGAATGTGATGATCCGTGACACTCATCATCATTCTCAACTATGAACGTGTGCCTGACAACCACCTCCGTTCTACCTTAGATTAAGTAGATATCTCTTGGATTCTTTAATCAGAATCTTCGTGGTATAAGCTAGAACTGATGGCGGCATTCAAGAGAATCCGGAAGGTCTAAACCTTGTCTGTGGTATTCTAAGTAGGATTCAATGATTGAATGACTGTGACGAGCTTCAAACTCCTGAGGGCTGGGCGTTAGTGCAGACGCAAAAGAATCACTGGATTCTATTCCGGCCTGATTAAGAACCGACAGATGGATAGCCGTGCCGTGACAGGGTGCGTTGAACATTTCCACTGAGAGGATGGGAGGTAGCCACTGACAACGGTGAAACCCTTGCATACAGCTTGCCATGGAAAGAGCCTTGCGTGTTTGAAGAAGAAGACAGTAGGAAAGTAGAGGTTCAGAAGACAGAGCATCTCCAAAACCTCAACCTATTCTCATCACTGCAATTCAAGTACCTGTTTTATGTTCTTTTGCTTTTTACAATCAATCCTGATAATCTTTGATATCCTGACTAAGAGTTACAAGGTAACCATAGCTTGCTTCAAGCCGACAATCTCCGTGGGATCGACCCTTACTCACGTAAGGTATTACTTGGACGACCCAGTGCACTTGCTGGTTAGTTGTGCGGGATTGCAAAGTGTGATTGCAATTTCGTGCACCAAGTTTTTGGCGCCGTTGCCGGGGATTGTTCGAGTTTGGACAACTGACGGTTTATCTTGTTGCTTAGATTAGGACTGTTTTATTTTTGTTGGTTTAGAGTCTTTTATTTGAGTTTAGTTTTATATTTTAAGTTTGGTGTCTTCCTTGTGTTTTCCTTTAAGTTTTCGAAAGTTTGTGTTTGATTTTCTAAAAATTTTAAGTTTGGTGTCTTTTGTGCTTTTATTCACTTAAAATTTTTTCAAAAATTTGTTCTTGGTGTTCATCTTGATCCTCAAAGTGTTCTTGGTGTTCATCTTGACATTCAAAGTTTTCTTGTTTGTTCTCTTTGTTTTGATCTAAAATTTCTAAGTTTAGTGTCGTTCTGTTGTTTTTCTCTTTCCTCATTAAAATTTAAAAATAAAAAAATATTCTTTCCTTGTTTTACTCATAATTTTCGAAATTTTGCATTAAATTAGTCAAGGATTTTCAAAATCATATCTTTTCAATCATTTTTATTTGCAAACATATCTTCTCAATCATATCTTTTTCAAAATAATTCTCAATCATATCTTTTTAATTAATTAATTAATTTAGTTTTCAATTTGCTTTGATTTTATTTTTCGAAATTTTATTTTATTTTCCATTTATTTTCTTTTATTATTTTCGGTCACTTTTAATTAAAATAAAAAAACTTTACTTGTGAATCCATATCATATTCCCTTTCTCCATCATGGACCTAAGTGGAATTGAACAATCCAGAAGGACTCTGGGGTCATATGCTAACCCCATTACAGCTGCATATGGGAGTAGCATCTGTATACCTCCCATTAAAGCAAGCAGTTTTGAGCTAAATCCTCAACTCATTATCATAGTGCAGCAAAATTGCCAGTATTTCGGTCTTCCAGAGGAAGAACCTACTGAGTTTCTGGCACAATTCTTACAACTTGCTGACACAGTACGTGATAAAGAGGTGGATCAGGATGTCTACAGATTATTACTGTTTCCATTTGCTGTAAAAGATCAAGCTAAGAGGTGGTTAAATAACCACCTACAGCAAGCATAAAGACATGGAAACAGTTATCAGACAAATTCCTGAGTCAATTTTACCCTCCAAAAAGGATGACACAGCTAAGGCTGGACATCCAAGGCTTTAAACAAGAGGATAATGAATCCCTTTATAATGCCTGGGAGAGGTATAGAGGTATGCTAAGAAAATGCCCCTCTGAAATATTTTCCGAGTGGGTACAGTTAGACATCTTCTATTATAGGCTTACAGAAAAAGCTCAGATGTCTCTAGACCACTCAGCTGATGGATCTATACATATGAGGAAGACGATTGAGGAGGCTCAAGAGCTTATAGATACTGTTGCTAGAAATCAATATTTGTACTCTAGCAATGAGTTCTCTACGAAAGAAGAAGTTATGGCAGTAGCCACTGATCCTAATCCTCAAGAACAGATGGTTGAGCTTAATCAGCAATTATACCTGATGACAAAACAGTTAGCAGAATTTAAAGAGATGCTCCAAGAGACTAAAATTGCTAACAAGAACATGGAATCACAGTTGAATCAGGCAAAACAGCAGCTATCTAAACAGATAACAGAAGAATGCCAAGCAGTTCAACTGAGGAGTGGGAAGACACTGAATAACACTGCTCAAAGTAGCAAAACGTCAGTAAAGGAACAATTGATGGAGGATAGCCAAACCACTATCCAAAATCCCTCTGAGGACAGTAAGAGCCCAGAGAGGAATACTATTGGCGTTCAAACGCCAGAAAAGGAGGGAAAGCTGGCGTTAACCGCCCATTCCCTGCCCAGTTCTGGCGTTCAAACGCCAGAAAAGGGGGAAAAGTTGGCGTTAAACGCCCATTTTTCACCCAATCCTGGCGTTCAAACGCAAAAGGGGAACCAGACACCTGAGAGTGCTGATAGTAACCCCTCTAAAAAGACTTCTCCAACCACTTCTGTAAGGAATAAACCTGCAGCAATTAAGGTTGAAGAATATAGAGCCAAGATGCCTTATCCTCAGAAACTCCGCCAAGCGGAACAGGATAAGCAATTTTCCCGCTTTGCAGACTATCTAAGGACTCTTGAAATAAAGATTCCGTTTGCAGAGGCACTTGAGCAAATACCTTCTTATGCTAAGTTCATGAAAGAGATCTTAAGTCATAAGAAGGATTGGAGAGAAACTGAAAAAGTTTTTCTCACTGAAGAATGCAGTGCAGTCATATTAAAGAGCTTACCAGAGAAGCTTAAAGATCCTGGAAGCTTTATGATACCATGCACATTAGAGGGTAATTGTACCAAGAAAGCTCTATGTGATCTTGGGGCAAGTATTAACCTAATACCTGCGTCCACTATCAGAAAGCTTGGCTTGACTGAAGAAGTCAAACCAACCAGGATATGTCTCCAACTTGCTGATGGCTCCATTAAATACCCATCAGGCATAATTGAGGACATCATTGTCAAGGTTGGGCCATTTGCCTTTCCCACTGACTTTGTAGTGCTGGAAATGGAGGAGCACAAGAGTGCAACTCTCATTCTAGGAAGACCTTTCCTAGCAACTGGACGGACCCTCATTGATGTCCAAAAAGGGGAATTAACCCTGAGAGTCAATGAGGATGAGTTCAAGTTGAATGTTGTCAAAGCTATGCAGCATCCAGACACATCAAATGACTGCATGAGCACTGATATTATTGACTCTTTGGTGGAGGAGGTCAATATGACTAAAAGTCTTGAATCAGAGCTAGATGACATCTTTAAAGATGTTCAGCCTGATCTGGAGGAACTAAAGGAAATAAAAGAAATTCTGAAAATTCCTCAGGAAGAAGATAAGCCTCCTAAACCAGAGCTCAAGCCACTACCACCATCCCTGAAATATGCATTTCTGGGAGAAGGTGACACTTTTCCAGTGATCATAAGCTCTGCTTTAAATCCACAGGAAGAGGAAGCACTAATACAAGTGCTAAGGACACACAAGACAGCTCTTGGGTGGTCCATAAGTGATCTTAAGGGCATTAGCCCAGCAAGATGCATGCACAAGATCCTATTGGAGGATGATGCTAAGCCAGTGGTTCAACCACAAAGGCGGCTAAATCCAGCCATGAAGGAGGTGGTGCAGAAAGAGGTCACTAAGTTACTAGAGGCTGGGATTATTTATCCTATTTCTGATAGCCCCTGGGTGAGCCCTGTCCACGTTGTCCCTAAGAAGGGAGGCATGACAGTGGTTCATAATGAAAAGAATGAACTCGTTCCTACAAGAACAGTTACAGGGTGGCGCATGTGTATTGACTACAGAAGGCTCAATACAGTCACCAGAAAGGATCATTTTCCTTTACCATTCATAGACCAGATGCTAGAGAGACTAGCAGGTCATGAATACTACTGCTTTTTGGACGGCTACTCAAGTTACAACCAAATTGCAGTAAATCCTCAGGACCAAGAGAAAACAGCATTTACATGTCCTTCTGGAGTATTTGCCTACAGAAGGATGCCTTTTGGTCTGTGCAATACACCTGCAACATTTCAGAGGTGCATGCTCTCTATCTTCTCAGATATGGTAGAGAAATTTCTGGAAGTCTTCATGGATGACTTTTCAGTATTTGGAGACTCATTCAGCTCCTGCCTTAACCATCTAGCACTTGTTCTGAAAAGATGCCAAGAGACCAACCTAGTTTTAAACTGAGAAAAATGTCACTTTATGGTGACTGAAGGGATTGTCCTTGGGCATAAAATTTCAAACAAGGGAATAGAGGTGGATCAAGCTAAAGTTGAAGTAATTGAAAAATTACCACCACCTACCAATGTTAAGGCAATCAGAAGCTTTCTGGGGCATGCATGATTCTACAGAAGGTTTATAAAGGATTTTTCAAAAATTGCCAACCTCTGAGTAATCTGCTAGCTGCTGACACACCATTTGTGTTTGACACACAGTGTCTGCAGGCATTTGAGACCCTGAAAGCCAAGCTAGTCACAGCACCAGTCATCTCTGCACCAGACTGGACATTGCCATTCGAACTAATGTGTGATGCCAGTGACCATGCCATTGGTACAGTGTTGGGACAGAGGCATAATAAGTTTCTGCACGTCATTTATTATGGCAGCCGTATTCTAAATGATGCACAGAAGAACTACACAACCACAGAAAAGGAGTTACTTGCAGTGGTTTATGCCATTGACAAGTTCAGATCTTATTTAGTAGGATCAAAAGTGATTGTGTACACTGACCATGCTGCTCTTAAATATCTACTCACAAAGCAGGATTCAAAACCCAGGCTCATAAGATGGGTGTTGCTTCTGCAAGAGTTTGATATAGAAATAAGAGACAGAAAAGGGACAGAGAATCAAGTAGCTGATCACCTGTCAAGGATAGAACCAGTAGCAGGAGCATCCCTCCATCCTACTGAGATCTCTGAAACCTTTCCGGATGAGCAATTATTTGCTATTCAGGAAGCTCCGTGGCTTGCAGACAGTGCAAACTATAAGACTCAAGGTTCTCCTTCTGTAACCATGGAGAGGAAGCATGAAGAGTTTCTCTCAAAACAGAGTCAAACAGAGCCCCCACAGTCAAACTATAAGTTTGGTGTTGGGAGGCCACCACCAACTTCTAAGTTTGGTGTTGAACCCCACATTCAAACTCTAAGTTTGGTGTTGGGAGGTTCCAACATTGCTCTGAACATCTGTGAGGCTCCATGAGAGCCCACTGTCAAGCTACTGACATTAAAGAAGCGCTTGTTGGGAGGCAACCCAATGTTATATTTATTATTTTTCCTTTGTTATTTTATGTTTTCTATAGGTTGATGATCATGGAAAGTCACAAAATCAATTGAAAAAGCAGAAACAGAATGAAAAATAGAAAGAAAAACAGCACACCCTGGAGGAAAACTTGCTGGCGTTTAAACGCCAGTAAGGGCAGCAAATGGGCGTTTAACGCCCAGTCTGGCACCATTCTGGGCGTTTAACGCCAGAAAAGGGCACCAGACTGGCGTTAAACGCCAGGAATGGGCACCAAGCTGGCGTTAAACGCCAGAAATGGGCACCAGCCCGGCGTTTAACGCCAGGATTGGCAGGAGGAGCATTTTTGCTTGCCACTTGGTGCAGGGATGAATTATCCTTGACACCTCAGGATCTGTGGACCCCACAGGATCCCCACCTACCCCACCACTCTCTCTTCTTTCTTCTTTTTCTCGAGGACGAGCAAACCTTCTAAGTTTGGTGTGGTAAAAGCGTTGCTTTTTGTTTCTCCATAACCATTTATGGCACCTAAGGCCGGAGAAACCTCTGGAAGGAGGAAGGGGAAGGCAAAAGCTTCCACCTCCGAGCCATGGGAGATGGAGAGATTCATCTCAAGGGATGCACTTTCCTCCACAAAACTATTGGGAGCAAATCAACACCTCCCTAGGAGAATTGAGTTCCAACATGGGACAACTAAGGGTGGAGCACCAAGAACATTCCGTCCTCCTCCATGAAATTAAAGAAGATCATAGAATCATGAGAGAGGAGCAACAAAGGCAAGGAAGAGACATTGAGGAGCTCAAGCACTCCATAAGATCTTCAAGAGGAAGAACGAGCCACCATCACTAAGGTGGACCCGTTCTTTAATCTCCTTGTTCTTTATTTTCTATTTTTCGAATCTTTATGCTTATGTTTATCCATGTTTATGTCTTATTACATGATCATTAGTATCTTAGTGTCTATGCCTTAAAGCTATGAATGTCTTATGAATCCATCACCTCTCTTAAATGAAAAATGCTTTAATCACAAAAGAACAAGAAGTACAGGATTTCGAATTTATCCTTGAAACCAGTTGAATTAGTTTGATGTGGTGACAATACTTTTTGTTTTCCGAATGAATGCTTGAACAGTGCATATGTCTTTTGAATTTGTTGTTTTGAGAATGTTAAAATTGTTGGCTCTTGAAAGAATGATGGAAAAAGAGAACTGTTATTGAGGATCTGAAAAATCATCAAAGTGATTCTTGAAGCAAGAAAAAGCAGTGAATACAAAAAAAAAACGAAAAAAAAGGAGAAGAAATAGAAGAAAAAGAAGGAAATAAAGTTGTGATCCAAGGCAAAAAGAGTGTGCTTAAGAACCCTGGACACCTCTAATTGGGGACTCTAGCAAAGCTGGGTCATAATCTGAAAAGGTTCACCCAAGTATATGTCTGTGGCATGTATGTATCCGGTGGTAATACTGGATGACAGAGTCCTTTGGGCCACAGCCAAGACTCATGACATAGCTATGTTCAAGAATCATTATACTTAACTAGGAGAATCAATAACACTATCTGAGTTCTGAGTTCCTATAGATGCCAATCATTCTGAACTTCAAAGGATAGAGTGAGGTGCCAAAACTGTTCGGAAGCAAAAAGCTACTAGTCCCGCTCATCTAATTGGAGCTGAGTTTCCTTGATATTTTGGAGTCTATAGTATATTCTCTTCTTTTTATCCTAATTGATTTTCAGTTGCTTGGGGACAAGCAACAATTTAAGTTTGGTGTTGTGATGAGCGGATAATTTGTACGCTTTTTGGCACTGTTTTTAGTATGTTTTTAGTATGATCTAGTTGGTTTTTAGTATATTTTTGTTAGTTTTTAGTTAAAATTCACTTTTCTGGACTTTACTATGAGTTTGTGTGTTTTTCTGTGATTTCAGGTATTTTCTGGCTGAAATTGAGGGACCTGAGCAAAAATCTGATTCAGAGACTAAAAAGGACTGCAGATGCTGTTGGATTCTGACCTCCCTGCACTCGAAGTGGATTTTCTGGAGCTACAGAAGCCCAATTGGCGCGCTCTCAACGACATTGGAAAGTAGACATCCTGGGCGTTCCAGCAATATATGATAGTCCATACTTTGCCCAAGATTTGATGGCCCAAACCGGCGTTCAAAGTCACCCTCAGAATTTCCAGCGTTAAACGCCGGAACTGGCATAAAAATTGGAGTTAAACGCCCAAACTGGCACCAAAGCTGGCGTTTAACTCCAGAAAGAGTCTCTACACGAAAATGCTTCAATGCTCAGCCCAAGCACACACCAAGTGGGCCCGGAAGTGGATTTTTATGTCATTTACTCATTTCTGTATACCCTAGGTTACTAGTTCACTATTAATAGGATCTTTTGACACTGTATCTGTACCTCATGACACTTTACACGTTTCTTTGTGTACCTTCTACGGCATGAGTCTCTAAACCCCATGGTTGGGGGTGAGGAGCTCTGCTGTGTCTTGATGGATTAATGCAATTACTACTGTTTTCCATTCAATCATGCTTGCTTCCATTCTAAGATATTACTTGTTCTTAAACCGGATGAATGTGATGATCCGTGACACTCATCATCATTCTCAACTATGTACGTGTGCCTGACAACCACCTCTGTTCTACCTTAGATTAAGTAGATATCTCTTGGATTCTTTAATTAGAATCTTCGTGGTATAAGCTAGAACTGATGGCGGCATTCAAGAGAATCCGGAAGGTCTAAACCTTGTCTGTGGTATTCTAAGTAGGATTCAATGATTGAATGACTGTGACGAGCTTCAAACTCCTGAGGGCTGGGCGTTAGTGACAGACGCAAAAGAATCACTGGATTCTATTCCGGCCTGATTGAGAACCGACAGATGGATAGCCGTGCCGTGACAGGGTGCGTTGAACATTTCCACTGAGAGGATGGGAGGTAGCCACTGACAACGGTGAAACCCTTGCATACAGCTTGCCATGGAAAGAGCCTTGCGTGTTTGAAGAAGAAGACAGTAGGAAAGTAGAGGTTCAGAAGACAGAGCATCTCCAAAACCTCAACCTATTCTCATCACTGCAATTCAAGTACCTGTTTTATGTTCTTTTGCTTTTTACAATCAATCTTGATAATCTTTGATATCCTGACTAAGAGTTACAAGGTAACCATAGCTTGCTTCAAGCCGACAATCTCCGTGGGATCGACCCTTACTCACGTAAGGTATTACTTGGACGACCCAGTGCACTTGCTGGTTAGTTGTGCGGGATTGCAAAGTGTGATTGCAATTTTGTGCACCAGACAGCTTAGCAATTTCTCCAACTTCTTGCATTCCTTCCACTTTTGCATGCTTTCTTCCCATCCTCCAAGCCATTCCTGCCTTATAATATCTGAAAACACTTAACACACATATCAAGGCATCTAATGGTAATAAGAGAGGATTAATAATAAGCAAATATAAGATCAAAGAAGTATATTTTCAATTAAAGCACATAATTAGGAAGGCAAATGTAAAACCATGCAAATAGTATGAATACGTGGGTAAAGAGTAGATAGAAACCACTCAATTGAGCACAAGATAAACCATAAAATAGTTGTTTATCAAAGTCCCCATTACAGAAGAGGCCATTCAACAAGCTCTAGGTCTTCCCCCTATTCTAGAAGGAATGGATGCCTTTCAAGAAGCCACACTCAAGCGCCAGAAGTACCAATTTGACTGGGATGCCATTCTCAGAGTTATCACATTACCTGGCAGCTGTTGGATCTACGGATACCATCGTACCCGCCCTAAGGGAATATCGGCTTCAGCACTTACCTTGGAGGCTCGCGTATGGGCACAGATCATGTCCCATTACGTCTTTTCGAGCACTCACGAGTCCTCCTTCACTGCGGACATGGCTGTTCTACTATGGTGCATCCTTACAGACCAACCTCTGAATCTACCAAGACATATCCGGAATGCCATGGGACACGTACAAATTGTGGGCAACTTACCTTTTCCCACCTTGGTCTCAGATCTTGTCTCAGCAGCCGGAGTCTCCTACAGAGCTGGGGACACCAAAGCCATGCTTCCACGGGATGATCAGTATGTCCCTAACGGGAAATACCTCAGACTTCCAGCAGCCACTACAAGCCTTCCTACTGCACTGGTTGAAGATATTCCTTCTTCAACACCACAAGCACCTACAACAGACGAACTGCTCCAGCAGATAATCGAAAGGTTGGATCGGCAAGAACAGAAAGTGAAATTAAGAGAGCGCCGTAACAACCGCCGATTCAAACACCTCAGGGAGCTACTTAGGGGAGATTGCAGAGACTCAGACACCCCGGAATCCTTTTTTTACTAGCACAAGGAGCCATGATGGTCCCGACTGTGGAGATACTGCTACCAGCCCACCCCTGTTCCTGACAGATGGCACCGGGGACGGTGCAAAGCCTTAAGTGTGGGGAGGTCGGTCAGTACCTGACTTCCGGAGGTAATTTCTCTTCCCTAGCACCAATAAATTAGGATATTTTAGTTAGATTTTCTTTCTTTTATATAATAGGATAAATTGCATAATAATAGGTTAGTTGCATGCATGTTCTACTTGATTGAAAAGACAATAAGTTTCTTCTAAGACTCTATCTTTGGAACAAAATTTCACTAATTTTAATTAAAAAAATTTATGATAAATCTGCTTGAAGTTGTATTTGGAACATGATTTTTGAGCTAAAGAACACATAACTTGTGAAGATTTGAGCCTTTATGCATGGTTACATTATTTAACCATAATTATTTTATTCTTGTGTGTTTACTTCTCTATGATTGTAATCTATATTTTGTTTCATCCTATATGTCCAATATTTATTATGTTTGTATGCTTGCATATGATTGAAGCCATTATTTGTTTAAACTCACTTATCCAAATTAAGCCTACCCTTTTCAATTACCTTTGTTAACCACTTTGAGCCTTTAAATCCCATTTGTTCTATATTTTACCACATTACTAGCCTTAAGTGGAAAAACAATTGTATATCCCAAATTGAATCTTTTGTTAGCTTAAGATAGAATTGTGTATGCTAGTTAAGTATGGGAAATTGTGGGAACAAAAGTTATTAAGGGAATGTGTCATGATAATACAATGGGAATTTGGATACCTACTCATGTGAAACTATAAGAATTAAAAATCTATGTGCATTGATAAGCTATGTTTATTTTTATGTCTATATTAAAAAACATCAATAAATAAATAAGGGGACAAAATTACCCCAATGCTGAATTAAGAATTCAAAGATCAATGCACATATGATAAAATTAAAAAAAAATTGATACATGAGTATGGAATGTAAAAGGGAATTCTGGGTAGCTAGGTATGAATTCTAAGGTTATATAAAATATATAGGTTGGGTTAAAGCTTGGGTTAATTAAAGATTCAATTTATAAGCTCGCTTAACCATATATGTATCCCTACCCTTACCTTGGCCCCATTACAACCTTGAAAAGACCTCATGATGTTTGCATTGGTATATTAACTGTTGTTGATTGGTTAGGAGAAGAACAAAAGTTAGAGAGCATGATTAGAGAAGGATAGAGTGATTACCCTATAGACTAGAGAGATTAGAGCGTACATACATCATCAGTGAGGGTTCAATGCTTGAATTTCCATGTTCCCTACTTTCATGAGCTATCTTCTTGCACTTTTATCTGTCTTACTGTATAATGATAGAATTAGTGGAATTTGATTTGTAATTGTTTTGAAGAGCTTATTTACTTTTGATCAAGTGGGCAAGAATCATATAGTTGCATTCATATATATAGGTTGCATTGCATTGCACGAGTTTCTACATGTTCATACTTATTTATCTTATCTCCTTCAGTTAAGCATGAGGACATGCTAATGTTTAAGTGTGGGGAGGTTGATAAACCACTATTTTATGGTTTATATTGTGTTTAATTGTGTGGTTTTATCATGATCCTTACCCACTTATTCATTAATTTAGCATGCATTTATATTTCCTTCCTGAAATTATTACATGATTGAAAACTGCTTCCTAGAGACTTTTAATTATGTATTTTAATTCTCTTTTATTCTATTCGATGTCGTAATCTGTGTGTTAAGTGTTTCATGCTTTATAGGGCATGAATGAGTTGGAGATTGGAAAGGAAGCTAGCAAAAATGGAAGAAACACAAGAAATTGAGGAGATAACCAGCGAGAAGTGACGCGTCCGCATGGCTCACGCGTTCGCGCAAAGAGGAGAAATCGCAGTGACGCGGCCGCATGGCTCACGCGACCGCACGGATTGGAAAAGCACAAGTGATGCAGAAGCGTGGACGACGCGAACGCGTGGCAGGAAAAAACGCGAATGACGCGTCCGCATGGATCACGCGATCGCGTGACGTGCGCGATCTGCATAATCTGCAGAATTCGCTGGGGGCGATTTTGGACCCTATTTTGACCCAGTTTTCGGCCCAGAACAGCAGATTAGAGCCAGAGAACATGCAGAAACCAGGGACAACATTCATTCTACACAGTTTTAGTTTTAGATCTAGTTTTTACTCCTCCTCTAGGTTTTTCTCTCTACACATTCATAGTTCTTAGGATTTTATTTTTCTACCACTTTTTGCATTGGGATACTGAGAAGAGTTATTACCTCATCAAGACTTCGTCATTCTAGTTCGTTTTCTTTACTTGGCTTTACTCTTCCATGTCCTTTGCTTTATTTAATTTTACCATTGGAATATTTTTAGGATTATTTAATACAAGGATTACTTTTATTTTTAATTGATTATTTTGATTTTTATTTACAATGTCTTTCTTTAATTCCTTTTCATATGTTATGAATTTTACATTCACAATGAGCGAGTAGTTCCCTAACTTGATGGGGGAGTTGATTGAAAGGAACCCTTGAGTTGGAAAGCTTAAAAGAAAGATTGTAATTGGGTTTATTGTTGGATTGCCCTCTAGTCACTAACACCAATCCCTTTTAATTAAGTGGGTTGCAATTTGTGAACGGACGTAGCATTCCAACTTGTTTGACTTTCCCTTACCTAGTAAGAGATAACTAAACAGGATAACCTTTAATTATAAATTAATCTAGAGAGTAATCCAACAATAATGGGGCTTCCAACTAATCAACTCCCAGTCAAGGCTTTTATTTACATTATTCAAATTCTCCAATTTAATTTCCTGTTTACTCAACTCAAACCTTTTTGAAAACATCTGATTAATAAAATAGCACACTTTTCTGCAACTCGTTGGGAGACGACCTGGGATTCATACTCCCAGTATTTTAATTTTAAATTTCTATGACACCTTTCTAAATTGATAAGTGGATTTCTGGTGAGTTAAAAACTATACTTGCAACGTATATATTTTAATAATTTTTAATTCGCCAATTTCTGCCCGCTTCAGTACTCAAGATACTTCTTATTATATGAGTGGTAGCTTTTCCCAAGGTGAGACTTATGACTATAGCCAGTATGCTCCTGAGCAGGTTAATTTCGTGGGCAATTCCTACAGAAATTCCAATAATGATCCCTATTCTAAGTCATTTAATCAGAGGTGGAGGAATCGTCCTAATTTTGGGTGGAGAGACCAATCTCAGAGGCAACCAAACTTCAATAATTTTCAGGGTGGTTTTAATCAAAATAATTTCAACGACTGTCAATTTCAAGCCTCTCAACTACAGCTAGCATCTACTCACTACTCAGTCTCAGAGGACTCCTAACTTAGCCTCTATAGTTGCAGAACTCTCCAATAACAGTCACAATTTTATGCAGGAGACCAGAGCTTTACTTCGGAACATGGAGATACAAGTGGGTCAGTTGAGTAAGAAAATACTTGAGAGACCCCCTAACACTCTTCCTAGTGACACAGTACTTAATTCAAGAGAAGAGTTCATGGCTATCACATTGGTAAGTGAACTAGTGGCAGAGGAGAAAGTACAGGTTGCTGAAGAATCAGAGAAAATAGAAGCTCCAGAAAAGACTGAGGGTACCATAGTTCACGCCCACCTAAGGCACCTGAGCACAAGACGAAAATGCCATACCCTCAGTAACTCCAAAAGGAGACCAAGGACGAGTAATTCTCACAGTTCTTGAAAATCTTTAGAAAGTTGCAAATCAGTATTTCTTTTGTTGAGGTTTTGCAGCAACTGACTCCCTATGTCAAGTTTATGAAGGGCTTACTCTCAAAGAAGAAGACCTTAAAAGGGGGATAAAGCATTGGTCCTAACCAAGGAATGCAGTGCAATAATTCAGAGAAAATTTCCAAGGAAGATGCCAGATCTAGGGAGCTTTCAGATTCTATACACTATTGGGAGTATCACATTTGACAAAGCCCTATGTGATGTTGGTGCAAGAATTGATTTAATTCCCTTGTTTGTGATGAAGAAGCTACAAATTCAAGAGGCACAACTGGTGGACGAAATTGTGATAAAAGAGTTTCAGGCATTGTTAGAGAAGCTCACAACTCCGTTCAACTAACCAGCAAGTGTACTGGGTCGTCCAAGTAATAAACCTTACGTGGGTAAGGGTCGATCCCACAGAGATTGTTGGTATGAAGCAAGCTATGGTCACCTTGCAAATCTCAGTTAGGCAGATTAAAATGGTTTATGGGTTTTCGAAAATATAAATAAGAAAATAGAAATAATAAACGAGATAGAAGACTTATGCAGATTCATTGGTAGGAATTTCAGGTAAGCGAATGGAGATGCTGCATGGCTCAAGGACGCCTGCTCTCCTACTGCTTCTACTCAATCCTTCTTACTCCTTTCCATGGCAAGCTTTGTATAGGGGTTCACCATCAGCTGTGGCTACTTTCAATCCTCTTGGGAAAATGATCCTATGCGGTTGTCAGTCGCACGGCTAATCGTCTGGAGGCATCACCCATGGTTGATGGCTACATCCCATCCTCGCAGTGAAAACTAATGCTCACGCACTCTGTCACAGTACGGCTAATCACCGGTTGGTTCCCGCTCCTACTGGAATAGAATCCCTTGATTCTTTTGCGTCTGTCACTAACGCCCAGCAGGTTGCAAGTTTGAAGCACGTCACAGTCATTCATTACCGGAATCCTACTCGGAACACCACAGACAAGGTTAGACTTTCCGGATTCCCAGGATCCTACTCGGAATACCACAGACAAGGTGAGACTTTCCGGATCCTCATAAATGCCGCCATCTATCTAGCCTATACCACGAAGATTCTGTTGGGGAATCTAAGAGATACGCATTCAAGCTCTGTTGCATGTAGAACGGAAGTGGTTGTCAATCACGCGCGTTCATAATTGAGAATGATAATGAGGGTTACTTATCATCACATTCATCATGTTCTTGGGTACGAATGAATATCTTGGAATAAGAATAAGAGAGAATTGAATAAAAGATAATAGAATTGCATTAATACTTGAGGTACAGCAGAGCTCCACACCCTTAATCTATGGTGTGCAGAAACTCCACCGTTGAAAATACATAAGTGGAAAGTTCAGGCATGGCCGAATGGCCAGCCCTCTCCATGATCAAGCGACCGAATGATAAAAGACTTAAAGTGGTCAAAAGATATCTAATACATTAGATAAATGTTCTATTTATACTAGATTAGCTACTAGGGTTTACATGAGTAAGTAATTGATGCATAAATCCACTTCCGGGGCCCACTTGGTGTATGCTTGGGCTGAGCTTGATTAATCCACGAGCTGAGGCATTTCCTGGAGTTGAACTTCGAGTTATGACGTGTTTTGGGCGTTCAACTCCGGATCATGACGTTTTTCTGGCATTTAACTCCCGACAGCAGCGTGTACTTGGCGTTCAACGCCAAGTTACGTCGTCAATATTCGAATAAAGTATGGACTATTATATATTGCTGGAAAGCCCTGGATGTCTACTTTCCAACGCCGTTGAGAGCGCGCCAATTGGAGTTCTGCAGCTTCGGAAAATCCATTTCGAGTGCAGGGAGGTCAGATTCCAACAGCATCAGCAGTCCTTTTGTCGGCCTTCTTCAGAGTTTTGCTCAAATCCCTCAATTTCAGTCAGAATTTACCTGAAATCACAGAAAAACACACAAACTCATAGTAAAATCCAGAAATGTGAATTTAACATAAAAACTGGTGAAAACATCCCTAAAAGTAGCTTGAACTTACTAAAGACTATATAAAAACAATGCCAAAAAGCGTATAAATTATCCGCTCATCACAACACCAAACTTAAATTGTTGCTTGTCCCCAAGCAACTAAAAATCAAATAGGATAAAAGAAGAGAATATACTATAAATTCCAGAATATCAATGAATATTAATTTAATTAGATGAGCGGGACTTGTAGCTTTTTGCTTCTGAACAGTTTTGGCATCTCACTTTTTCCTTTGAAGTTTAGAGTGATTGGCTTCTCTAGGAACTTAGAATTTCGGATAGTGTTATTGACTTTCCTAGTTAAGCATGTTGATTCTTGAACACAGCTACTTATGAGTCTTGGCCGTGGCCCTAAGCACTTTGTCTTCCAGTATTACCACCGGATACACAAATGCCACAGACACATGACTGGGTGAACCTTTTCAGATTGTGACTCAGCTTTGCTAGAGTCCCCAGTTAGTGGTGTCCAGAGCTCTTAAGCACACTCTTTTGGATCACGACTTTAACCACTCAGTCTCAAGCTTTTCACTTGGACCTTCATGACACAAGCACATGGTTAGGGACAACTTGATTTAGCCGCTTAGGCCTGGATTTAACTTCCTTGGGCCCTCCTATCCATTGATGCTCAAAGCCTTGGATCCTTGCTACCCTTGCCTTTTGGTTTTAAGGGCTATTGGCTTTTTCTGCTTGCTTTTTCTTTCTATTTTTTCGCCATTTCTTTTTTCGCACAAGCTTTTGCTTTTCACTGCTTTTTCTTGCTTCAAGAATCAATTCATGAATTTTTCAGTTCATCAATAACATTTCTCTTTGTTCATCATTCTTTCAAGAGCCAACAATTTTAACACTCATAAACAACAAGATCAAAAATATGCACTGTTCAAGCATTCATTCAGAAAACAAAAAGTATTGCCACCACATCAATATAATTAAATTAAATTCAAGGATAAATTCGAAATTCATGTACTTCTTGTTCTTTTGAATTAAAACATTTTTCATTTAAGAGAAGTGAAGGATTAATGGATTTTATTCATAGCTTTAAGGCATGGTTACATACTAATGATCATGAAGTAGAGACACAAAACATAGATAAACACAATAATTAAAAACCGAAAACAGAAAGAAATAAAGAACAAGGAATGAATCCACCTCTTAGTGGCGTCTTCTTCTTGAAGAACCAACAATGTCCTTGAGCTCTTCTATGTCCCTTCCTTGCCTTTGTTGCTCCTCCCTCATTGCTCTTTGATCTTCTCTTATTTCTTGGAGAATGATGGAGTGCTCATGATGTTCCACCCTTAATTGTTCAACATTATGACTCAAATCTTCTAAAGAGGTATTGAGTTGCTCCCAATAGTTGTTGGGAGGAAAGTGCATTCCTTGAGGCATTTGTTGATGATGAACTTCCTCATGTTCTTCTTGAGGGCCGTGAGGAACTTCTCTTGTTTGCTCCATCCTTTTCTTGGTGATGGGCTTGTCTTCTTCCATGGAGACATCTCCATCTATGATAACTCCAGCTGAGTAACATAGATGGCAAATAAGATGAGGGAAGGCTAGCCGTGCCATGGGTGAGGACTTGTCGGCTATTTTGTAGAGTTCATTGGAGATGACTTCATGAACCTCTACTTCCTCTCCAATCATGATGCTATGGATCATGATGGCCCGATCCACAGTAACTTCAGATCGGTTGCTAGTAGGGATAATGGATCTTTGAATGAACTCCAACCATCCTCTAGCCACAGGCTTGAGATCCAGTCTTCTTAGTTGGACTGGCTTGCCTTTGGAGTCTATTCTCCATTGGGAGCCTTCCACACATATGTCCGTAAGGACTTGGTCCAACCTTTGCTTAAAGTTGACCCTTCTTGTGTAGGGGCGTTCATCACCTTGCATCATGGGTAAGTGAAACGCCAACCTCACATTTTCCGGACTAAAATCTAAGTATTTCCCCCGAACCATTGTGAGATAGTTTTTTGGATTCGGGTTCATACTTTGATCATGGTTCCTAGTGATCCATGCATTGGCATAGAACTCTTGAACCATCAATATTCCGACTTGTTGCATGGGGTTGGTTATGACTTCCCAACCTCTTCTTTGGATTTCATGTCGGATTTCCGGATACTCATTCTTTTTGAGCTTGAAAGGGACCTCGGGGATCACCTTCTTCTTTGCCACAACATCATAGAAGTGGTCTTGATGGCTCTTGGAGATGAATCTCTCCTTCTCCCATGACTCGGAGGTGGAAGCTTTTGTCTTCCCTTTCCCTTTTCTTGAGGATACTCCGGTCTTAGGTGCCATTGATGGTGAATAAAAAAAACAAAAAGCTTAGGCTTTTTCCACACCAAACTTAAAATTTTGCTCGCCCTCGAGCAAAAAAAGAAAAGAAGAGTAGAAGAAGAAGAAGAGAATTTGGAAGAGAGGGAGAGGAGTGAGTTCGGCTATAGGAGAGAAGAAGGGGTTTGTGTTGTGTGAAAATGAAGAAGAAAAGAAGGGTATTTATAGGGAGAGGGAGGGTGGGAGTTCGGCCAATTTGGGTGGGAATGGGTGGGAAAATGAATTTGAATTTTATGGAGGTAGGTGGGGTTTATGGGGAAGAGGAGGTTGATGTGAATGGTGTATGGGGTAATTGGGAAGAGGAATTGAGGTGATTGGTGAAGGTTTTTGGGAAGAGTGACATGAGGAAGAGTGAAAATGGGATTTAGATTAGGAGAGTGTGATTAGGATTAAAAGAAAAGGTAGGTGGGGATCCTGTGGGGTCCACAGATCCTGAGGTGGGGATCCTGTGGGGTCCACAGATCCTGAGGTGAAAAGAAATACCATTCCTTCACCATATAGGCATGTAAGATGCCTCCATGCATCATTCTGGCGTTCAAACGCCCATTGGTGCATGTTCTGGGCGTTAAACGCCCATGTAATGCATGTTTCTGGCGTTGAACGCCAGTTTCATGCTTGTTTCTGGCGTTCAGCGCCAGATTGTCCTCTGTGTGCACATCCTGGCGTTAAACGCCAGGTTGTTGCTTGTTTCTGGCGTTCAGCGCCAGAATGGTGCTCTGTTCTGGCGTTGAACGCCAGCCAGATGCATCTTACTGGCGTTGAACGCCAGTCTGTGCTGCCTCCAGGGTGAAAAATTTTTTCTTCTGTTTTTGCCTCTGTTTTTATTTTTTTTTATTTTTTTCGTGACTCCTCATGATCATGCACCTAATTAAACACAAAAATAACAAAGAAACAAAATAAAATAAAATTAGATAAATAAAATTGGGTTGCCTCCCAACAAGCGCTTCTTTAATGTCAATAGCTTGACAGTGGCTCTCATGGAGCCACAAGGTGATCAGGTCAATGTTGTATAGTTGTCCACACCAAACTTAGAGTTTGGAGATGGGATCTCAACACCAAACTTAGAGTTTGGTTGTGGCCTAACACCAAACTTAGAGTTTGACTGTGTGGGTTCTTCTTGACTCTGAACTGAGAGAAGCTCTGCATGCTTACTCTCTTTTGTCACAGAGGGATGGCCATGTGCCTGAAACACAAGGTAGTCCCCATTCAATTGAAGGACTAATTCTCCTCTGTTGACATCTATCACAGCTTCTGTTGTGGCTAGGAAAGGTCTTCCTAGGATGATGCATTCATCATCTTCCTTCCTAGTGTCTAGGATTATGAAATCAGCAGGGATGTAAAGGCCTTCAACCTTTACTAGCACGTCCTCTACTATTCCATAAGCTTGTCTCATGGACTTGTCTGCCAATTGTAATGAGAACAAGGCAGGTTGTACCTCAATGATCCCTAGCTTCTCCATTACAGAGAGTGGCACAAGATTTATCCCTGACCCCAGATCACATAGAGCTTTTTCAAAGCTCATGGTGCCAATGGTGCAAGGTATTAAGAACTTGCCAGGATCTTATTTCTTTTGAGGTAGAGTTTTCTGAATCCAAGTATCTAGTTCACTAATGAGCAAGGGAGGTTCACTTTCCCAAGTCTCATTACCAAACAGCTTGGCATTCAGCTTCATGATAGCTCCTAAGTATTGAGCAACTTGCTCTCCAGTCACATCTTCATCCTCTTCAGAGGATGAATAGTCTTCAGAGCTCATGAATGGCAGAAGGAGGTTTAGTGGAATCTCTATGGTTTCTGTATGAGCTTCAGATTCCTCTGGATCCTTGATAGGAAACTCCTTCTTGCTTGAAGGACGTCCCAGGAGGTCTTCCTCACTAGGATTTTCGTCCTCCTCCTCCCTAGTGCATTCGGCCACTTTGATTAAATCAATGGCCTTGCACTCTCCTTTTGGATTCTCTTCTGTATTACTTGGGAGAATACTGGGAGGAGTTTCAATGACTTTCTTACTCAGCTGGCCCACTTGTGCCTCCAAGTTTCTGATGGAGGATCTTATTTCATTCATGAAACTGAAAGTGGCTTTTGACAGATCAGAAACTATATTGGCTAAATTAGAGGTGTTTTGTTCAGAATTCTCTGTCTGTTGCTGAGAAGATGATGGATATGGCTTACTATTGCTTAGCCTGTTGCGTCCACCATTGTTAAAGCCTTGTTGAGGCTTTTGTTGATCCTTCCAAGAGAAATTTGGATGATTTCTCCATGATGGGTTATAGGTGTTTCCATAAGGTTCACCCATGTAATTAACCTCTGCCATGGCAGGGTTTTCAGGATCATAAGCTTCTTCAGAAGCTGCCTCTCTAGTACTGTTGGATGCATGTTGCAATCCATTCAGATTTTGAGAGATCATGTTGACCTGTTGAGTCAACACTTTGTTCTGAGCCAATATGGCATTCAGAGCATCAATTTCAAGAACTCCTTTCTTCTGAGATATCCCATTATTCACAGAATTCCTCTCAGAGGTATACATGAACTGGTTGTTTGCAACCATGTCAATGAGTTCTTGTGCCTCTTCAGGCGTTTTCTTCAGGTGAATAGATCCACCTGCAGAATGGTCCAGTGACATTTTCGAAAATTCAGAGAGACCATAATAGAATATATCTAACATGGTCCATTCTGAAAACATGTCAGATGGACATCTTTTGGTCAACTGCTTGTATCTTTCCCAAGCTTCATAGAGGGATTCACCATCTTTTTGTTTGAAGGTTTGAACATCCACTCTCAGCTTGCTCAGCTTTTGAGGAGGAAAGAATTTATCCAAGAAGGCAGTGACCAGATTATCCCAGGAGTCCAGGCTATCCTTAGGTTGTGAATCCAACCATATTCTAGCTCTGTCTCTTACAGCAAAAAGGAAAAGCATGAGTCTGTAGACTTCAGGATCAACTCCATTCATCTTTACAGTCTCACAGATCTGCAAGAACTCAGTTAAGAACTGATAAGGATCTTCAGATGGAAGTCCATAAAACTTGCAGTTTTGTTGCATTAAAGCAACTAGTTGAGGCTTAAGCTCAAAGTTATTGGCTCCAATGGCAGGAATGGAGATGCTTCTTCCATCAAACTTGGACGTTGGCTTTGTGAAGTCACCAAGCATTCTCCTTGCATTATTATTATTATTATTATTTTCAGCTGCCATCTCCTTCTCTTGTTCGAAAATTTCTGAAAGGTTATTTCGGGATTGTTGTAATTTAGCTTCTCTTAATTTTCTCTTCAGAGTCCTTTCAGGTTCTGGATCAACTTCAACAAGAGTGCCCTTTTCCCTGTTCCTGCTCATATGAAAGAGAAGAAAACAAGAAAAGAAAGAGGAATCCTCTATGTCACAGTATAGAGATTCCTTTATGTTAGTAGAAGAAGAAAGGGGTAGAAGAAAGAAGAAGGATGGATTCGGATTCTTAGATGAAGAGAGGTGAAGAGAAGTGTTAGTAATTAAATAATTAAATAGAATAAGAGAAGAGAAGAGAATTTTCGAAAATAATTTTAAAAAGGGGTTAGTGATTTTCGAAAATTAAAGATAAATGTAATTGAAATTAAAATTTAAAACAAAAAGAATTTTTGAAAAAGAGAGGGAGAATTTTCGAAAATTAGAGAGGGAAATGTAGTTAGGTGGTTTTGAAAAAGATAAGAAACAAACAAAAAGTTAGTTAGTTGATTGAAAAAGATTTGAAATCAAAATTTTAAAAAAGATAAGAAGATAAGGGGTTAGATAAGATATTTTGAAATCAAATTTTGAAAAAGATAAAATTTTTGAAAAAGATAAGATAAAAGATAAAAAGATATATTTGAAAAAGATATTTTGAAAAAGATTTAATTTTAAAAATTATTTAACTAACAAGAAACTACAAGATAAGATTCTAGAACTTAAAGATTGAACCTTTCTTAACAAGAAAGTAACAACTTCAAATTTTTGAACCAATCACATTAATTGTTAGCTAATTTTCGAAAATTTAATATAAAGATAAGAAAAAGATTTTGAAAATATTTTGAAAAAGATTTTTGAAATTTTCGAAATTTATAAAAAAAAATGAAAAAGATATGATTTTTGAAAAAGATTTTGAAAAGATAAGATTTTTAAAATTGAAATTTTGACTTGACTTGTAAGAAACAACTAATTTTAAAAATTTTTGACCAAGTCAACCCAAAATTTCGAAAATTTGGAGGAAAATAAGGAAAAGATATTTTTTTGATTTTTTTTTGAATTTTTAATGATGAAAGAGAAAAACAACAAAAATACTCAATGCATGAAATTTTTAGATCAAAACAATGAATGCATGCAAGAATGCTATGAATGTCAAGATGAACACCAAGAACACTTTGAAGATCATGATGAACATCAAGAACATAATTTTGAAAAATTTTTTTAATGCAAATAAAACATGCAAGACACCAAACTTAAAAATCTTTAATGCATGGAAAATATGAATGCAAAAATGCACATGAAAAACAACAAACAACACAAAACAAGAAATCATCAAGATCAAACAAGAAGACTTGTCAAGAACAACTTGGAGATCATGAAGAACACTATGAATGCATGAGATTTTCGAAAAAATGCAAGAAAAATTTTAAAAGCATGCAATTGACACCAAACTTAAAGATTAACACAAGACTCAAACAAGAAACACAGAATATTTTTTATTTTTATGATTTTCTAATTTTTTTGTATTTTTATTGATTTTTTCGAAAAACATTTTTGAAAAAAAATGAAAAATAAAAGAAAAATTTTTGAAAAAGTTTTTGAAAAGAAAGTTACCTAATCTGAGCAACAAGATGAACCGTCAGTTGTTCATACTCGAACAATCCCCGGCAACGGCGCCAAAAACTTGGTGGACGAAATTGTGATAAAAGAGTTTCAGGCATTGTTAGAGAAGCTCACAACTCCGTTCAACTAACCAGCAAGTGTACTGGGTCGTCCAAGTAATAAACCTTACGTGAGTAAGGGTCGATCCCACAGAGATTGTTGGTATGAAGCAAGCTATGGTCACCTTGCAAATCTCAGTTAGGCAGATTAAAATGGTTTATGGGTTTTCGAAAATATAAATAAGAAAATAGAAATAATAAACGAGATAGAAGACTTATGCAGATTCATTGGTAGGAATTTCAGGTAAGCGAATGGAGATGCTGCATGGCTCAAGGACGCCTGCTCTCCTACTGCTTCTACTCAATCCTTCTTACTCCTTTCCATGGCAAGCTTTGTATAGGGGTTCACCATCAGCTGTGGCTACTTTCAATCCTCTCGGGAAAATGATCCTATGCGGTTGTCAGTCGCACGGCTAATCGTCTGGAGGCATCACCCATGGTTGATGGCTACATCCCATCCTCGCAGTGAAAACTAATGCTCACGCACTCTGTCACAGTACGGCTAATCACCGGTTGGTTCCCGCTCCTACTGGAATAGAATCCCTTGATTCTTTTGCGTCTGTCACTAACGCCCAGCAGGTTGCAAGTTTGAAGCACGTCACAGTCATTCATTACCGGAATCCTACTCGGAACACCACAGACAAGGTTAGACTTTCCGGATTCCCAGGATCCTACTCGGAATACCACAGACAAGGTGAGACTTTCCGGATCCTCATAAATGCCGCCATCTATCTAGCTTATACCACGAAGATTCTGTTGGGGAATCTAAGAGATACGCATTCAAGCTCTGTTGCATGTAGAACGGAAGTGGTTGTCAATCACGCGCGTTCATAATTGAGAATGATAATGAGGGTTACTTATCATCACATTCATCATGTTCTTGGGTACGAATGAATATCTTGGAATAAGAATAAGAGAGAATTGAATAAAAGATAATAGAATTGCATTAATACTTGAGGTACAGCAGAGCTCCACACCCTTAATCTATGGTGTGCAGAAACTCCACCGTTGAAAATACATAAGTGGAAGGTTCAGGCATGGCCGAATGGCCAGCCCTCTCCATGATCAAGCGACCGAATGATAAAAGACTTAAAGTGGTCAAAAGATATCTAATACATTAGATAAATGTTCTATTTATACTAGATTAGCTACTAGGGTTTACATGAGTAAGTAATTGATGCATAAATCCACTTCCGGGGCCCACTTGGTGTATGCTTGGGTTGAGCTTGATTAATCCACGAGCTGAGGCATTTCCTGGAGTTGAACTCCGAGTTATGACGTGTTTTGGGCGTTCAACTCCGGATCATGACGTTTTTCTGGCATTTAACTCCCGACAGCAGCGTGTACTTGGCGTTCAACGCCAAGTTACGTCGTCAATATTCGAATAAAGTATGGACTATTATATATTGCTGGAAAGCCCTGGATGTCTACTTTCCAACGCCGTTGAGAGCGCACCAATTGGATTTCTGCAGCTCCGGAAAATCCATTTCGAGTGCAGGGAGGTCAGATTCCAACAGCATCAGCAGTCCTTTTGTCAGCCTTCTTCAGAGTTTTGCTCAAATCCCTCAATTTCAGTCAGAATTTACCTGAAATCACAGAAAAATACACAAACTCATAGTAAAGTCCAGAAATGTGAATTTAACATAAAAACTAGTGAAAACATCTCTAAAAGTAGCTTGAACTTACTAAAAACTATATAAAAACAATGCCAAAAAGCGTATAAATTATCCGCTCATCAACAACCAACAAGGATAGCCTTACAAATGGCAGACAAGTATCTGAAACATGTACATGGGATAGTGGAAAATATCTTGTTTAAGGTTGAAAAATTCTTTCTTCTTGCAGATTTTGTGTTTTTTGACACGGGGGAGAATGAAAATGACTCTATAATCTGGGGAATACCATTCCTAGCCACTGAGAGAGCTCTGATAGATGTGGAGAAAAAGGAATTAGTTTTGAGGATGCATGAGGATTACTTGGTATTCAAGGTTTTTAGACCCTTACATCACTCTAGTAAAGGAAGCACTTGCATGAAGAGTGAGCTCACTAACCCAAGCTGCCAAGGATGCCTGACTAAAGTAAAGCAAAGTTCACAGCTCAAACCTTCTTTAAAGGAAACCAATACAATTTCTATTGACATCAAACCTAAATTTGGTGTTGGGTGTGCATCATCCACCAAGGAGGGGTGCCCCAAGAAGAAGGTACCCAAGGGTTGGAAGAACAAGAAAATCCCCACTGACGATTTCTCACTAGGAATGAAGGTGGTATTTACTAGAAGTACAATCATGCCATATACACTGAACAAGATCCTCTCTCTTGAACATATAGAGTTAATTCATGAGAGCACAGGAAAAGGATTCACAGTGAGAGGCGATGAGCTAAGGCCGTATGACCACCCCTCTCTTTAGCAGAGCTGACCGTCAAGCTAGTGACGGTAAAGAAGCGCTTGTTGGGAGGCAACCCAACCCCGGGTATCCTTTGGTTTTTCTTTCAGTTTGATTTTCATTTATTTATGATTTACATTCATAGTTTTCCTTGGTTTGCTTATGTTTTTGGTCATGCAAAGTGTGTAAAACAGGGATAGGAAGAATCTGGAAGAGAAACAGAACATCCTGGAGAGCATTTTACTCGAGTTCCTTGGCGCTAAACGCCAGAATGGGCATTCAGCGCCAGAGATGGCACAATTCTCAAGGAGCTCGCTGAAAGGATGGTGCTAAACACTAGGTTGGGCGTTTAGCACCAGGATTGGCAACTAAGGTGCTGGCGTTAAACACCAGGGAAGGCGTTTTACGCCCTGAATGGCACCAAGTTCAAGACAACCCATGCCTCATAGGGCGCTAAATGCCACCTAGGCATTTAGCGCCAGGCCTCGTCCCCAAAAAAATATTTTACATTACTGGCGTTAAACGGCAGGGAGGGCGTTTAACGCCCTAGATGGCACATGTCACATAGCATTGTGGCGCTAAACACTGAGGCTGTCATTTAATGCCAGCAACGCAGATTTCGAATTTGAAAAAGAAGTTTCACCATTACTAACGGTTAATTTTCCCCCCTCCCCTTTCACCATTCAACCCTACTCTCTCTTACCCCTTACCCACTTTTCTATTCTCATTCATTCACCCCTATACCAACTACTTTTTATATCACCCAATCATCTCCCATTAATCTCTCTCTCTCTCTCTCTCTCTCTCTCTCTCTCTCTCTCTCTTTCTCCCTCCCTCTCTCTTTGCCAATGGTCATACCTCCTCCCCCATTCAACCCCAATTCATTTTATTTCATCCCATCCCTCCAACCTGTAATCCACCCCTCTCCACTATGAAATCCCAACCATCATCACTTTCACTACACCACATTACATTTCACCATCTTACATTACCCTTCCTCTCTTTATCCATTCTTCCCCTTCCTCTTAATTCTTTCCTAACCAAAGGCCGCTCCCCTCTCTACATCCACTAATATTTTTTAAATTTTTACCACTTTCCACCAAATAACCGAACCCATTCCCCCTCTATCTCCACCATATTTGGTTCTTTCTAAATCCCCTCAACCACAACTTCTTCGTCCTTGTTCTTCTCTCTTCATACATCCGCATTTTCTATAACTCTTTTACCTCATTCTCTCTACTATTTCTCATTTTCTTTACTCGAAGATGAGCAAACCCTTTAAGTTAAGTGTTACGACTCTCCGCTTTGATTTTTTTTCATATTCCACATGGTACCCAAAACTGGTGAATCATCTTCAAGGAAGAGAAAGGAAAAAGCTCCTGCAACCGCACTACAAGAAAAAGCAATATTTGTAACAAAAAAAGGCTGTTGTAGTATGTCCCGCAGTAAAAAAAATAAAACTGTTACAATTCAAAGTAATATTTTGTAACAATTTTTTTATACAAAAATCAGAATTTGTTACAAAAGTGATAACAAATTTTGATCTTCAAAATATTTTTTGTGAAAATATATTTTTTCCTATCATGAAATTTTGTTGCAAAATATAACTTGATTTCGTAACATTTTGTTTTCTTTACTTACAAAAGCACAATATTTATTTTGTAACAAACTTTTTTTAATACAAATTTAATACATAATTTAATATTATTTTTTAATTAATTGATATATTAACTACTTTACTGAACAAATCAACATTTATATAATATATAAAAACATAGATAACTCAAATATGTTTCATTTAACTACAATTGTTTTAAAATAAAATAACATTAATGTTTACATAATTAGTTCTACAAGTTATATTTTTTACACAAGTTCAACCAAAAGTTAAAAGTCTAACATAGATTAGTGTCTCTATGAATCAAAATATTTTTGAGTCCTTTAGGTAGCATGTTGTCACCATTTTAGCACTCCTATAAATGAGAAAAATCGAAACAAAAAAATTAGAAACAACATATAACACCAATTACAATTTTTTCCATTAACTTTTATTTAAAATTTTTAGAAATTCTTTTACAGAACCTCCCCTAAAACTTGGATATTTTTATTGTCTACGGTTCCATCAATAACAACCAATTCATTACTTATTTTACAGCTAATACACAACCAAATTTATTAAACTAAATAATAGGACATTTGTCATTTATCAACCATGACACAAGTAAAATGTAATAAATAGATTCATATACAATTAAACTATACTAATAATATATGAATCATCTATGAATATGTATTAAAATCATAAGCAATTTTAGAAGTACCTTTAATTGTCTAGTTTCTTTCATTGTCAAAGCGCACTATGAAAGAGTTCACAATGGCTTGTTGAGCTTCCAATTAAGCTTTCACTCGAGTTAATTCTTTCTCTTGCCGTGTTTGTTTCTCTTCAAGTTTTTCTTTGAGCACATCTATTACACAAGCAAAATTCAACTAAAAAATTCAATAAATAAATTCAGTTTATTGTATCTACCAAACAAGTTAATGTATCTTCTAATTTAGGTGATGACTTTGTAAACTACTGATCAAGCTTGCATGTTGACTATGAATAAAAAGTTTCTTGTTAGTAGAATGAACACACTTTGCTTGATCATTTCCTGCTGCATGTTAAATGGTTTGATAAGTAGGATTGAAGTGAGATTTCCAATAAGTCATCAAATTTATATAAGTAGTGGAAGCCCATACCTTCCTTGTTTAACAGATTAAGTCCCCTTTCATGCAAAATTTTAAGATGAAATGCATATCCAGCATATGCCAGTAAGACCATTCCAGAATCTTCTCCAAATCTCCTTGTATCTTTTTGTTAGTACCATTCATATTTTGTGAATACTAATAGCAAGTTCTATATATAGCTATTGTACCAATCATTTTTTTTGAAGAAAACAACAATACTATACATTTTTTCTATTTTCTGCTACTTCCTCTGTTTCAAATTTTAATTTACTTATTTCATTAAGTACCATAACGAACACCACTTAACAAAAAGATAGTTATAATCCAACATAGGCTTGAAATATGTGATTAATAGACATTGAAACTAAGTTATATTGGATAATCATTACCCTCTTGGCCTAACTAACCTTTAAAATGGAAATCAAAGAAATTTCTAACTTATAACATGTGCAGAAACTTGTTTGAAATATCATTAACTTATTTTAATCTCAATTTTCAAAGTAGGATAACAGGGCCCGTGCCTCAATATTTGCATTGTTTTCAAAATTAGAACCATAAAAACGAATTCCAACAAATAAAATAGAATTTACAAACAAACCTAAAAAAATCCTAAGAAATCAGAACAAAGAATTTGCAAGTTTTAGCAAGTAAACACAATTTACAAACAGAGTAAAATAAATAAAAACCTAAGGCTTGAAAATTTTAAAAATCATAATAAACAAGAAATCATAACAAGGAATGAACAAGTGATACCTGAGACTCCATTGAAAGATGCAACCATGGGGCCCAGGGACTGAGAACGACGAAGTATCACGGCTGGCACAGGGCCATGAATGACGACAGCTACCAAAAGCTGCGGTAATGGATTTCCGAAGACCAGAGATGCAATGACACGGTTGTAACAAAAATCAATGACAACAATATTCCCAGAAATTAAAGGAAATTGAAATCAGAGGAGAATGCCCTTACCGGTAGTGGATTCCGATGAGGCAGTGCTGTTTTCGGTGACAGGGGCTCAGTGCCGCAACCCCTAACAGCGGCGACGATGGTGAATCCACGAACGGCGATTGGGCGCAGCAGTGCGAACAGCGCCTCCTCCTTCTTCTTCGGTCTTCCTTCCTCCACACATCTGTCTCTCCTGCACGTCCTCAGCATCGTTCGTGATGGGAGATGCTTCGGCGGTGGAAGTTGGCAACGACCTGCTCGTGATGAAGATGACTACAGCGGCAACTTCCCTCAGCGAAAGTAAAACGCAAACTGACGGCGGCGATGGAGGCACATCGGCTCCTTCCTCGCGCAACTCTTCCTTTCGCTCAACGTCTTTCCCCTTCCTGACGGCGACACGATGGCATGGTGGTAGTGATGCCCGCTAGCGCCGTCCTCCCTCTTTTCCCTCTCCTTCTCTTGCTCTTTGATTCCAGCTTTCCCCTCTCATTTTCTTTCTTTTCCTCTCTATTCTTCCCTTTCTCTTGCTGTGTGTGTTTGTGATGTTAGTGTGCATTTGGGCGGCTGACCAGCAAGTGCACTGGGTCGTCCAAGTAATACCTTACGTGAGTAAGGGTCGATCCCATAGAGATTGTTGGCTTGAAGCAAGCTATGGTCATCTTGTAAATCTCAGTCAGGCAGATTCAAATGGTTATAGGGCTTTTTATAATTAAAAGAACGAAATAGAACATAAAATAGGATAGAAATACTTATGCAATTCACTGGTGGGAATTTCAGATAAGCGTATGAAGATGCTTTGTTCCCTCTGAGCCTCTGCTTTCCTATTGCCTTCATCCAATCATTCATACTCCTTTCCATGGCAAGCTGTATATAGGTGCATCACCGTTTTCAATGGCTACCATCCATCCTCTCAATGAAAATAGTCCTCTACGATTTCCCGCATGGCTAATCAACTGTCGGTTCTTGATCGTGTCAAAATAAGATCCATTGATCCTTTTGCGCACTGTCACTGCGCCCCACAGTCGCAAGTTTGAAGCTCGTCACAGTCATCCCATCCCAAATCCTACTCGGAATACCACAGACAAGGTTTAAACTTTTCAGATATCAAGAATGCTGCCAATTGATTCTAGCATATACCACAAAGACTCTGATCGCACGGAATGGAAGCTCTGTTGTCAGGAGAGGCAACCATGCATCGTGAACCAGGAGGTCAAGAAATACACACTCAAGCTCTCACAGATAGAACGGAGGTGGTTGTCAGGCACACGTTCATAGGGGAGGATAATGATGAGTGTCACGGATCATCACATCCATCAGGTTGAAGTACGAGTGAATATCTTAAAACAAGAATAAGCTTGAATTGAATAGAAAACAGTAGTAATTGCATTAATTCATGAGGAACAGCAGAGCTCCACACCTTAATCTATGATGTGTAGAAACTCCACCGTTGAAAATACATAAGAACATGGTCTAGGCATCCCAACTAACATGAAACAATCGAAGAAGGGTTCAAAGACCTGATCCCAAGATCAAAGATGATCAAAAGATCACAGATGATCAAAAAGATGAAAATACAATAGTAAAAGGTCCTATTTATAGAGAACTAGTAACCTAGGGTTTATAGAAATAAGTAAATGATACAAAAATCTACTTTCGGGGCCCACTTGGTGTGTACTTGGGCTGAGCATTGAAGCTTTCACGTGCATAGGCCTCTCTTGGAGTTAAACGCCAGCTCTAGTGCCAGTTTGGGCATTTAACTCCAGCTTTTATGCCAGTTTGGGTGTTTTATGCCGGAATTTTTATGGTGAATTGGAACGCCAATTTCGGCCATCAAATCTCGAGTAAAGTATGAATTATTATACATTGCTAAAAAGCCCAAGATGTCTACTTTCCAACGCATTTAAGAGCGCGCCAATTGGGCTTTTGTATCTCCAGAAAATCCACTTCGAGTGCAGGGAGATCAGAATCCAACAGCATCTGTAGTCCTTTTTCAGCCTCTGAATTAGATTTTTGCTCAGGTCCCTCAATTTCAACCAGAAAATACCTGAAATCACAGAAAAATACACAAACTCATAGTAAAGTCTAGAATTGTTATTTTTGCATAAAAACTAATAATTATATACTAAAAACTAAATAATCATACTAAAAACTACCTAAAAACAATGCCAAAAAGCGTATAAATTATCCGCTCATCAGTAGGGTTAGTGTAAAATTAGGATTAGGATTTGTTTTTGGAAAAAAAATGTAAAATTAGATATTTTTAGATAAATTGAGATTTAGTAATTTTAATTAAATTAGGGTATAAAGTATTAAGTATTTATGAAAATTATATAAGTTTTAATTAATTTTAAACTCAAAATCTCATCACTTTAATTTAATTATTTTTTGATAAATAATTTTTTAAAAATAAAATCATGAATAACTATAATAAATCACAAATAATTTATTATTTATTTTTTAACAACCAAGAATTTTAAAGGCTTAATAATGAGTGTTGGGTTATGGTGGGTTTAGGATTTTAGTAGAAAGAAGGAAAAAACTAGAATTCTATATTTTGTTTTTAAAAAAGCTTTTCAAAAATTTATTTAAATGTAAAAATACGTTAAATTTTAGAGTGGTAATGAAATAAAAAATAATATTTGTTATAAATTTATTTTAAATAAGAGAAGGAGAGTGACCCAACGAGTGGTTTTTCCTTACCTTGAGTGTAAGAAGTGGAGCCGTAAAGATAGTGAGAGTGGACGAGGGCAGCGAACAGTAGAATGAAGAGTGAAAGTGAGTGTAAGAATTAGGATTTTACTTTTTATATTTATTTTAATTTTTCAATTTTAACTATTTTTATTTATGTTTAACAATTAATTTTTTTAATTTAAAAAAGTGATTTTTAGTTAACATTTAAGAGTTGATTATTAGTGAAAATTATATATTAGTTTTTAAAAAATATAAAATAATATATACCATTTTTAAAAATTAATTATTTAACCTTTAATTTTTTTATAAAAAATAATTAATTAATACAAATAATATTTTAAAAAATTAAATTTTTAAAACAAAAATAAAATTATCTTAAATATTTTAATATTTTAAAATATTTTTTTAGTTACAAAAATTCTTGTATTTTGTTACAAACAAATAACTTGTTACAAACAATATTGAATTGTGACAAATTAATTTTTTGTTTCAAAATAATTAGAGTTTTTGAAACAAATGAATATTTTGTTACAAAATATTTTGAACTTTTGCAATAACTTCATCTTTTGTTACAAAATATTATAAAATTTTTCAACAAAATATCGGTTCATTACAAAAGCCAACATAATTTGTAACAAAAAATCAAATCGTTACAAAATAACAAAACGTTTTGTAACAAATTATATTGTTGTTACAAAACATTATTATTATGTAACAATCACTAATTTTTGTTGCAAAAAAGTAATTTTTTGTAACAATTTTAAATTTGTTACAAAATTTTTGTTACAAATGTTCCATTTTTTTATAGTGCCGGTTCATTTGACTTTATCCAGTTCTTTTCGACCTACGAGAATCACTTTAATGAGATTGGATGCAAAACGAAAGTGATCCCGGAGGCCCGCTTTGATCTGCAGTCGGACGAGTATCTGGAGATCCGGGAATAAATTCTGAGGAGGGTTGGCAAGTTCTATGCAACCCGTGACTGATGTGGGTGTGCTGATGGTCAGAGAGTTTCTATGCCAATGCTTGGGTGACTTACAAGCATGTCAAAGGCATGAACCTCGACCCAAAGAACTGGCGTACTTTGCGAAGATCTTAGAGTTTGACCTAGAAAGGGTGAGGGATGTACTGTAGTTGCCAACATCTAGAGTCAACCTTCACTCTAATACTCAGAGGGTCAATACTGAACATAGACTAGATCAGGTTCTTACTAACATATGCCTTCCCAGACCACAGTGGAGGAGAGATGCTATAGGTCAACCGTACCAGCTGGGAAGGCATGATCTGAAGCCGGTTGCTCGAGGATAGTTGGAGTTCGTTCATCGCTCCATTATCCCTACGATTAAATGGTCTGAGGTTACCGTTGAACGAGCTGTGATTATTCACTGCATCATACTTGGTAATAAGGTGGAGGTACAACGTGTGATTCCTCAGGAGCTGTACAGCATAGCTGCGAAGGCCTCCACCTTTGCTAGATTGGCCTTCCCTCACCCCATCTTCCATCTGTATGAGGCCGCCCGAGTCCGCATTGATGGCAATATCCCTATTGATGTTGACAGACTGATTACTAGGAGGGGTATGGAATACGCCAAGGAGCTTGGATAAGCATCCCCTCAGGAGCCAGTTTCCCCTCCTCAGCAGGAGCAACCTGAGATGCCTCAGGGATATTATTTCCCTCTTCACGACTATTGGGATTAGTTGACCACATCTATTCGGGAGCTGACGTCTTCTGTTGATCAGTTGAGGATAGAGCGTCAAGACTACTCTGCCTTCCATCAGCTAGTGGAGGAACAGTAGAGCCAAAGACGAGAGCTGGAGGAGTTGAGGTGCTGGAGGGGATTCCCAAGAGGGAGCATCCACCAAGACTAAGGTGGTTGAGTTTCATTATCTGCTGCTTTTTTAATTTTCTATTTTTCAGTATATTATGTCTTGTTTCCTGTTATCTATTTGAAAGCCTTTGCATGATTGCTAGTAGTATTTATTGCTTTTCTAGCTTAGTTGTTTAATTTAGTATTTATGTTTACTTTGAAAATCTTCTCATGTATTGTTTACTGAGTTTGAAAAATCAAAAAGAAAAAAAAAGAAGTAGGAAAATACATGAGACTTGAGTTATATGTTGAGTTATTCTGGTTACTTTGATGTGGTGGTATTATCAATGATTCTGAATGTATGAAGTGAACAGTGCATAATTGATATTAAAGTTTAGAATATTGATTCCTGAGGTACGAGAACTTAGAAAAATATTATGGATTCTCCAAATTGAGTAAGAAACTGATCCTTGAAGCAAAACAAACAGGAAAAAGAAATATAAAAAGCAAGGTCCAAAACTCTGAGTATCAATGGTTAAGAAGGTCAAATATGATTAAAATCTCAAAGAGTTATTTTCCTAACCATATGCTTGTGGTGTGAATGTGTCAAGTAATCCTTGAGAGAGAGCACTAAGAGTTGAGACCAAGTGCAATTGTAGAGTATGCCAAATGCTCTGAGCACCACTGACTGGGAGGAATCAAAAGAAAAGAATTAGAACTCAAAGAGTTCCTCAGTTAAGTGCTTGTGGTGTTTTTGTGTCAAGCTAAGATTGAGACAAGTCACTTAGAGTCATGACTAGACTCAAGGTGTAAAGCACCAAAAAAAAAGAAACGAAAACACTGTGTTTAAGGATCAATCAGAGCTTAAAAAGAAAGAGAATCCATAATATCATCCGATTTCTAGTTCTGAGGGATATCAATATTTCTGAACTTCAAAGGATAGTGAGATGCCAAACCTATTCAGAATCACAGTGTAATTAACCCCACTCAGTAATTAGATAGGAGATTAAATGAACACTCAAGTCTTAGGCAATTACTCTTCTCAGTCCTATACTGTTCTTAGATGCTTGAGGACAAACAACAATTCAAGTTAGGTGTTGTGATGCATGAGCATCTTTTCCTTATTTTTTGTTTATTTTAAATTATAATTTAATGAGTTTTAATCTTATTTTAGTGTTTGAAACCTCTTTAGATGCTACTTTGAGTTACTTTGGTGTTTTAATTATTTTAGGTGATGTTCAGATTAGTTTGGCAGAGTTTGTGTGCAAGAAGAGAAGAAGAATTTGAATCTGCCAAGCTGGTCCTAAACGCGGACCTTAGCAACTCAGCTACGTTAGGGAGCTTTCTACCCACTAGGGCGTTAAACGCCAATCCTAGCGTTTAGTGCCAGCAAGCCTGAGACGAATGGGAGCTTTCTGCCCACAAGGGCGCTAACTGCTAGATCTGGCGTTTAGCGCCAATGATCCAGACCACATTCTCACTAATGAAGCATCCTTAATTGGATTTAGCTTTTAATTACTCTATTTTATTTTATTTTAGTTATTTTTAATTACAAAAAAAATCTTTTAGGTTTAGAATTTATTATTTGTATTTTAGTTTCAAATCAAATTAGGTTAGATATAAAAGGAAAAAGATTCAGCCCTCCGGGGGGGATCTTCTCACTTTTGCACTTTCATATTTTCTGAACCCGAGTTTTCTCTCCGAGTCATGAGCCACTAAACCTCCTCGGTTAAGGTTAGGAGCTCTGTTTATTTCTATGGACAAAGACTATTATTGTTCTATTTTAATTAATATATTGATTCAGTTTCAAGGATTACTTTCGTTCTTCATCTTATGAATCTGGGTAGATCGAAAAATTAACCCTTATTCTATTTGCGTTCATGTGATTCTCGGAAGAGTTACCTCATTTGAACACCTTCTTGAAAGTAAATTCCTCCTAAATTGCTAATTACTTGGACTTAACGGGATACATGACATATAATCCTCTTATATCTGGGTAATTAGGGGTTTTGTGGCGAATAAACTAGAATTGAACCTAACTCTCTAATTGAAATTAAGTGACCAAGACATTGGTGGTTGATTAGGTTAGAGGAGACTAAATCACTAAGGAATTAAGGTTTAGTTACTCACAATTTGCCATGAAATGAATCTTGCATGATTAAGATAGTTGGTAAGAAAACTTAATCCAACTAAATAAATAACTTTGAAACCTTAACTGTTTTCTCATATATATTTCACACAAATTCCACTGTTTGCATTCTCTACTCGATAAATTATTGTTTAATGCTTTTGAATCCTAAAACATCACCTTCTGCTTCCCTTACTAAGTGAGTCATTCGACTATTATTGCTTAGTCCATCAATCCTCGTGGGATAGACCCTCAGTCACCTGGGGTATTTCTTGGTACGTCTTAGTGCACTTGTCGGTTTAGTTTGTGGACTTTGAAATCCGCACCACCCTCCAACAGGTAGGCAGCGAATTCCACCAATTGATCCTTAGGTACATGTTGTGCTTGCATTACCTATTTTATCTCATGCAACTAATTATCGGCTTTCATTGGATTAGTTGAACCCTTGAAGATTGAGGGATTAACCTTCAAAAAGGTCACCAAAGTCATCGGACCTCCATTAGTGTGATGGTTCCCCAGTCCATTGCCATTCCCATTTATTCTCTCCATGGCTTGGTTAGTTGCCATAGTATTTGCATACATATTGATGTGTTAGCATCTTTCCTATCTTTTCTTAGTGAAATTTATTTTAATTTGTTAAGTTTAATTAAGATTTAGGAAATTTAAGCCACTATGAATTCTACTTTGAGTTGTGTGCAATTTGAATTATTTCAGGTAGCGTTTGGACGGATTTGACAGAGTTCAGAAAGGAAAAACAAAACCACTTGCATGCCGAAGGTGGCGCCAAACTTGGGAACTCCAAGTTTGGCATCAACACATGAAGAACAATTCCATACGGCTATGGTGGCGCCAAATGCCGCATCACTAGCTTTTGGTGACGAGAGGATTGGAATGCGTGCAGAGTTACGTACAACGTGGCGCCAAACTTGGTGAAGTTTCAATTTGGCGCCAGGATCATCACTTGGTTCCCAATTTTCTCGGCCACCACAGTGCCAAACTTGATGTAGCTCAAGTTTAGTGCCAGCTCCAGGATCCAGAGTGGTCCACACGTCTATAAAAGGATATCATTTAGTCGTTAGAAAATATATTTTACATTAATTAGGATTAGATATAAAAGGAGAAGAGATCTTGGCCTAGGGTTTCCTTCTTCTCCTCTTCCGCATTTTACACTTTTCTTTGCTAGGGTTTATTTTCTCCATAAGCAACTAAACCTCCATTGTTAAGGTTAGGAGCTTTGTTTATTCTATGGATTAATATTATTATCATTATACTTTCGATTAATGTACTGATTTATGTTCAAGAATTACTTTTGTTCTTCATCTTATGAATTTGAGTATATTGGAAGATAGCTCTTTTTCTACATGGATTCTTATTGATTCTTGGAAAAGTTAACTCACTTGAATAACATCTTGAAAGTAATTCCTCCTAAATCTCTAATTACCTGGACTTATCATGATACATGACATATAATCATCTTATATTTGGGTAATTAGGGTTTATCTGGCTAACAAACTAGAATTGGACCTAAACCTTTAACCTAATTCAAGTAACCATGGCATTGGCGGTTGATTAGGTTAGAAGAGATTAAATCACTAAGGAATTAGGGTTTAATCAATTAAAGTTTTTCATGAATTGAATCTTGCATGATTAAAGTATTTGGTAGGAACCATTAATCCAGAAAAATAAATATCTCTGAAACCTTAATGTTTCTCTCATATATCTTTCACACCAAATCTACGATTTGCTTTCTTAATTCCTGAATTTCTACTTAATGCTTTTGAACATAAAATACTCTTTTCTACTTGTTTGACTAAGTGAATCACTTAACTATTGTTGCTTGGTCCATCAATCCTCGCAGGATCGACCCTCACTCACTTGAGGTATTTCATGGTACGACTCAGTGCACTCTCCAGTTAGTTTGTGGGTTTGAAAATCCGCACCACATATCGTTCACAAGAGTGGCCATAGCAGCTAAGAGCATAGTCTGGTTGTCCAATAATGCACCTTCCTCATTTTCTCTCTGAATACGGGTTCGACCATGTCTATGAGTTTCTATTCGGGTCCTATCCATACCAAACAAGCACAGACTCAGAGTATGCATCAAAGCATAAGCAGTCCATCCCTCAGGCTCATGAGGACAAATTACTCTGATATCATAATTTTTTCACAAAAAATTATTTTTCAACCATTCTTGAACCATTGAAAAGATTGTTGAATAAACTTTTACAAAATCTATTTTCATTAAATTCCAAACTCCGAGGACCGAGTTACAGCCCGCCGAAGTTGGCTAAAAATCTTTTTTCTTACCAAAAACTCTGCACTTTCAATTTTATACCAATTCTCAATCCCCTTGTATTTGACACCCAAAACCATTATCTCTTTTCAATACCATACTCAAATCAAACCATATCTAATCCACACAACACCATATTATTTATTAATTATCTTTCTCGACACTTTTCCAATTCAAACACATCTCAAACATTAAACACAATTTCCAAACATTAATCACTCTAAATTCACTGTCACAATCATAATCATAATCACACCATTTACAACTACATCAATTCACTTATTTCATACCGTCAAAACGTACCCAGACTCACCTGTTCATGGCCTCCGACATAATCTCTTTCAATACCTAATTCATAATTATCAACATTATCATTATAGTAAATCATCTACAAAATTCAATCAATAACATACATTCCATCTTAAGATTCACACTAAACCAATAACAACCAGCCACATCAAAATTCAACAATATCCTAGGATCATCTAGCCTAGGACTTTATATCACATTACATGGTATTTAAATGAAACTTTAACCGTGCGTTGATGATGGTAGTTCACCTCCAACACATGGATTTTCCACCCCAATGATACCCAAGCTCCAAACAAGCTACCAAGGTTCACCCAAAAGCTCTGCAAGCCAAATTTAAGCTCCCAACGTGTACCAAAATCACCCAACAATTTTAATATAACCAATTCACACATATATCAATCTAAGGTTCATAAAATTTGATAAACCACAAGATTTTAGAGGTTTCTTATCTTAACCCATGAAAATTATTGATAAAACCTAATTATAGTTCATACTAGAGCACTCCTAAACCATCAAAATCATAAAAAACTCAATAACCTAAAGCCAAAAATGTGAATTCTGTTAGGGAAGAGAACTGGGGTATAGGTTTCAAATTACTCACCATTTTGTTTAGTTAGAATCGAAGAGGATAAGTTGGGCTTCCCGTGGTTGCAAATGACTTATCAATCAGAGCTTTGGATTAAAAGTTTTGGAAGATTAAAGATTATGGAGTTAGGGTTTGTGTTCTTCTTCCTCACTCTCTTCTCATTTCAGCATGGAACACAATGAAAGGAGGGATGAATGATGCTGTAATGGCTTTAGTTGAAGCCTTATATATGTGGGCTTGGGCTCACTTGGTCTCAATTCACTCGATTTAGCCCGTTGGACTAACTTTAGGCCAAAACCTTTAAGATTAGTGTTTAATTTATGTTCTAATTATTTTCACCTCTGTAAATAAAAAAAATTATTTTCACCTCCCCAAATTATAAATTTCAATTTTTTAACCCTTGTCACTCATAATTAATTGTCTCACTCATAGTAACGGACAGATTTAAGCCAGTACAATTGGCTACAATACCAGTACGCATTTTTAGTCATTTTTTTGCAGAAAAGTATATTTTTCCACTCAGAAAAATTCTCTGAATCCACATATCACATTTATATTTCCTAATTATGATTCAAAATTTTCTACCCTCGTCAGCCCATAATTAATTTATTATTTATTTAATTTTTGTTTAATTGGGAATTTACATCGTTCACGCAATCAAGGCACTCCCGTTGACGAACGAGGAGAATCAACCGAAAAGTGTAGTATGAAAGAGAGGTTAGAATCTCCGTTGGAGAACGCATAGTGGATGTATGTATTGAAACAAGTGGAGGAAGTTGAGATCCTTGAAGATGAGAAAGTAGTTGAAGATTTAGGAGAAGCTGAGCAAGAGGTGGATTCTAAAGTAGTAGAAGATGAGCAAGCGACAAGTTTCATTATTAACGATAGTTTCACACTAACCAATAATTTCTTTGAGTTGGATGAACATTCCTCCATTAAATTTGAAATGGATATTGACGTAGACTTTACGCAACCTCTGAGATATAACTTGAGTAATGGGAAAGAGTTCAAAGAAGATGGTGAGGAAGAAACTAAATACGAGCGATCTTGTCGAGAGGTGAAAGTCCTTCACGAAGGTAGAAAAGGAGCAGAAATTACTTTGTCAAGACCGTTGGAAACGTATCGTCCTAAGTCACCATCATCTATTATATCATTCAAGTGGGTAAAACTAATATCCTTAACTTTCTTATTCCACTTGAATACGATTTGCTAGAGACGGATGGTCAACTTAGGATTCTTTGTGGATTGAAGAGTAAGAGAGAGTTGTGTAGTGGTTGAAAACACTATTCTAGGTTCATTAAGGTTGAATCTTTAAGGTTTAAGTTGAATGGTTGGCATACAGCTCAATTGAGTGGGTTTAGAAGTATGTTTTGGTGCTTAAGTGAAAATTCTGAATACTTACCACCAGATAGAATCATGATGATCAATTAGAAGATGGGTGCAGGAACAAGATTTAGGATCCCGACATACAAGAGGATCAATTTTGGGAGCTCCTAACTTGTTCACAGCTTCATCAAAGCTTAGTGCAATTAATTTAGAATTCTAGAGCATATTGAAAATCCAAGCATTGGTGGAAGTTCAAGGATGAATTCAAGTACAAGCCACCTTGACAAAAAGCTCACCAAAATATCCAACTTAAGGAGTTTAACTAAAAGTGCTAGTTATGAGACACCCCACCATGGTAAATTCTTTCTATTTTCTCTTTTCTACATATTGGTGATTAAGTTGAATTTCTATTTTTAGTTAGGTATGTTTAGTTTAATTGGGAGTTTAGCTTGTTTAATAAGGTTTGATATTGTTTTGGTGTCTTGTCGGGCATTTGAAATGCTTGGTTTGGTGCAAGGAGTTGAAAAGTTTTGAGAAACAGAGGCACTAGATCATGCGTACGCATGCCTCATGCGTACGCATGATTCCCAAAAGTTCACCAAATCATGCATACGCATGACACCCTTTATGAAATAAACATGCATTGTTTGTGCTGTGCGTGCGCACACTCTAAAAAAACCAATTTACTCATGCGTACGTATCCTTTCCGCGTACATATGACCCCATTTCCAGAACCAAAATGGTGCTGTGCATACACCATGCATACGCAGACAACCCTTTCTGCACAACAACTCACACGTACGCATGCCTTAAGCATACTGATGCATGAGCATCTTAAGTACTTTTCTTGGATATTTCTAGATAGAACTTATGATTTTTCACTTATGTATCATATTCTTTTATATGAAATTTTACTAGTAGATTGAGTCCATTGATCTTTGATTCAATACGGGAATAATAGAAAAAGAGGAGCAAAATACAAACAAAAGAAAGCAACTAGAAAAGCATCCGACAGAAGGCAGAGGGCTGGCGTTTTACATGTTAGACAAGGGGTGTGCAGCACACCCATGAATCAAAAGCAGAGGACGGGCGTTACACGCCAGGCCAAAGTTCCAGAGAAGGTGCATGCGTGGGCGTTTCACATGCCATTCATGGCGTTTCAAACACCCCTAAAGATCCACTCCTAGTAGTTTCTTATATTGGCATTTGACACGTTGAGAAATCGGCATTTCAAACGCCCACTGTAGAACCTGGCGTGCAATACACTAAGACACAATGTTGCACGCTGGGCTAACTTTCTAGAGGATTAGATACAAGGCAATTTGAGCAAGAAATAGGTGTACAACACGCCAAGGAAGTGGTGCGTCACACGCCATGAAAAGAAGACCCCCTGGACATGTGCATGCATGGCATTTTACACACCAAGGAGAATGGGCGTGTAGAATAGAAACGCCTTCAATATGGGACTCGTGCGTACGCATGCCTCATGCGTATGCGTAAAATCTAAAAAATTTGGATTCATGTGTATGTATGCTGCATGCGTACGCACAAAAGCTGAAAAAATGAGGGCTCATGCGTACACATGATGCATGCGTATGCGCGATGAAAATTTTTTTGTCATAGTCATGCGTACACATGCTTCATGTGTACGCATGACCCCATGAATGGTTGGCATTCCAAACGCCAAGTTATATGGGTTTTAAGGATTGAAAAGTCTTCAACAACCTAAATGAAGCAAAGTTGCATGGGCGTTAAACGCCATTTATTGGCATGTCACATGCCAAATACCACACTCCCAGGATCTTGTACATTGAGTGGCATTCCACATGACGAATCTCGGCATTACACGCAGGGCTAAGTTTTCAGAAGACCATTTTAAAAACCCAATTGGGCGTTCTATACGCCACAACAAGGGCGTGTCACACATTAAGGAAAGAAGAGTTCCAGGGACCATAGAAGATGGGCGTTTAATGCCACATATGGGCGTTCCACACGCCAAGAAAAGGGAGCACTCCCAGTGAAGAAAGCTTGGCATTTTACATGTTGATGCATGGAGTTTCAAATGCCAGAGGAATGTGCTTAAGGAAAGTGTGGTCTTTTGCATGCAAAGTGTGGCATTCCACTTAATTTTTTAGCCCAACTCCCACAAGCCACGTTGGCCTCTCTTCAAGCCCATTCAAGATGAAAAACTTAGGACCACAAAAGATACAAAGTTAAAGAATTAATGCAGAGGATTATATTTAATTTGTCTTGTTTTGAATTTAAGTTTTAATTTAATAATTAGGTTTTGTTTTCTTTAGTATATAAGGGTCCTAAAAACACTTTGAGACACCTTCGGAACCCTTGCCATTTTTCATACTTTGTTTTTTATTTTGAAGCATGAGTCACTAATCTCCTAAGTTAAGGTTAGGAGCTCGGTTGATTCCTGTGGATTAATGTTATAACTTTTCTATCTTGATTAATTCATTGAATTTTTCTTAAGAAAAAGTTTTTATTCTTCATCCCAAGGCTTTGAATGCGTTGAAAAATAATTCTCTTTTGATTTGAATTCTTTTAATATCTTAAAAAAAATTGAATTGAGCTTGAAAATTTCTACTCATGATTCTTAAATTTTGAGTTTGGACTTGATAAGTGGCATTGAATCAACTAAATTTGGTTCTTTAGAATGGTGTGGTTTTTAAACCAGTGAACGTCCTTAACCTCTTGTCACAATTAATTAATCAAGGAATTGATAATTGATTAAGATTAGAGAAATTGAATTAAGTTTTTTAGAATGGTGTGGTTTTTAAACCAGTGAACATCCTTAACCTCTTGTCACAATTAATTAATCAAGGAATTGATAATTGATTAAGATTAGAGAAATTGAATTACCAAGGAATTAGAGTTTAATTACTTATGATTTGCCATAGAAACATCACTGTTTATTCAAGGTGGAAAGTGAAAAAGTATTTTTCCGGAAGCTTCAACACCTCTGAAACCTTAACTCTCTTGAATCATATTTTTTCTCAATTACTTATGACTTGCTTTTGTTCAATTCGCTGTCTTTATATGCAATTGTCATTGAAACCCTTATTTTTTATTGTCTGACTAGAGTAATTAATTCACCATTGTTTGCTTAATCCGTTAATCCTCGTAGGATCGACACTCACTCACCTGAGTTTATTACTTGGTATGACCCAATGCACTTGCCAGTGTTTTGTGGTTTATAAAATCCGCATCACGTACGTGCAAATTCAAAAGGCCAACCCCTTTTGTGTGAAGCCCAATTCACACCCGCACAAACCCCCCAACCTTTCTTCTTCTTCATCTTTGGTTCTCTTTAACTCCTAATCACCATTGCCAACCTTAACCTTCATCCCACCACTCCAGCACCATCGTCGACCTCCACAGCCGGTATCAACCCCTCTTCTCCTTCCCTTCTCCTGATTATTCTTTTTCTTTCTCTTCTCTTTCTCTTCTCTCTTTCCCCTTTCACTGCCCCTGCTTCACCCTGCCGACGCCGCCTCCCTTGGCCGGCCATCATCGCAGTAGCTCTGTGGTGCCATTATAATCGTCCACGCTACTCCTTCTTCCACTCACTCTCACTGCCTCTCTCACAGTCTCGCATAACTCTACTCCATTTCTTTCCGTCTCTGAGGCAGTCAGAGCAGGGTATTCCCTATTTTCTTATCCTTCCATTACTGCCATGGCTAAACATCTGTAGCCTTCCCTTCTCTTCTCTGTTCTTCTTTGTCTATTGCCAGGTTTTCTTTCATTTCTTTATTTGTGTTTCTGTTAATTTCATTTTGGTAGTTAGTTAATATTGTTTAGTTAGATTAGTTAGAATGCATGTTTTAGTGGATTCTTAGGTTGTTAGGTAGATTGAACCTAGTTTGTAGTGAATTCTAAGTCTGGAAATTTTTTACCAATTGTGTTTGGATTAATTTGTAATTAATTGAATGATGATGGTTTTACCGTTTTCTTGATTGAATTGTGAATTTGCTACTTCACTCAATTGCATTTGTTTGTTTGATTCTGATGAATTGAAAACTAATTAACGTTGAGCTTATATGGGAAATATTATTTGATTGAGTGAAATGTTATATTCTTGTGTGATTGCTACTGAATTTTTGCACAATTGTTTACACTGTGCTGGACTTATTTGGATTTATTGTTTGTTGAATTTCTTGCTATTTTGTTTCACCGATCTGCATGTCCATCAATTAGTAATGCAAGATCTTATTGACAAATTTCTGTGTCAACGAGGCCAGACATTCCAATGATATTCAAGGAAACTTTGTCTCAAAGGAGCTTTACTGCCAATTTTGGTTAATACCTTATAGTTCTTTTCTTGTTTTCATTTTGATTTATTCATATACATTCAACAGATTGAATCGATTTCAAAATTGACCAAGATTTGGATGTTTTTCTTGATTGAAGTTTCTTCTACCTATGATGAGCGGATATTTTATACGCTTTTTGGGGGTAATTTCATGTAGATTTTAGCATGTTTCAGTTAGTTTTTAGTAAAATAATATTAGTTTTTAGGCAAAAATCATATTTCTGGACTTTACTATGAGTTTGTGTGTTTTTCTGTGATTTCAGGTATTTTCTGGCTGAAATTGAGGGAGCTGAGCAAAAATCTGACTTAGGCTGAAAAAGAACTGCTGATGCTGTTGGATCCTGACCTCCCTACACTCGAAATGGATTTTCTGGAGCTACAGGAGTTCAATTGTCGCGCTCTCAACGGCGTTGGAAAGTAGACATCCAGGGCTTTCCAGCAATATATAATAGTCCATACTTTGCGCAAGAATAGACGACGTAACTTGGCGTTAAACGCCAAGTTCATGCTGCTGTCTGGAGTTAAACGCCAGAAAAACGTCATTATCCGGAGTTGAACGCCCAAAACACGTCATAACCTGAAGTTTGACGCCAAGAAAGGCCTCTACACGTGGAGAGCTTTAGTCTCAGCCCCAGCGCACACCAAGTGGGCCCCAGAAGTGGATTTCTGCACCAATTATCTTAGTTTATTCATTTTCTGTAAACCTAGGTTACTAGTTGACTATTTAAACAACTTTTACAGACATTCCTTGTACCTCATGACATTTTCAGATCTGAATTACATACTTTGTGACGGCATGAGTCTCTAAACTCCATTGTTGGGGGTGAGGAGCTCTGCAGCGTCTCGATGATTTAATACAATTCCTTTGTTTTCCATTCAAACACGCTTGTTCTTATCTAAGATGTTTATTCGCGCTTAACTGTGAGAAGGTGATGATCCGTGACACTCATCACCTTCCTCAACCCATGAACGTGTGCCTGACAACCACCTCCGTTCTACATCAGATTGAATGAATATCTCTTAGATTCCCCAACAGAATCTTCGTGGTATAAGCCGGATTGATGGCAGCATTCATGAGAATCCGGAAAGTCTAAACCTTGTCTGTGGTATTCCGAGTAGGATTCCGGGATTGAATGACTGTGACGTGCTTCAAACTTTAACCTGCTGGGCGTTAGTGACAGACGCAAAAGAGTGATTCTATTCCAGTAGGAGCGGGAACCAACCGGTGATTAGCTGTACTGTGACAGAGTGCGTGAGCATAGTTTTCACTGCGAGGATGGGAAGTAGCCACTGACAACGGTGACACCCTACATAGAGCTTGCCATGGAAGGAACCTGCGTGTGAGAAGAGGATCTCAAGGAAGAGTTGAAGTCAAAGGACAAAGCATCTCCAAAACTCCAACATATTCCCCAGTACTGCAAATCAAAGTAACATTGTTCCCTCTTTTATCAATTCCAGTAATTTCACTTTTAATCCAAATAATCCTATTGACATCCTAACTAAGATTAATAAAATAAATATTGATTGCTTCAAACCAATAATCTCTGTGGATTCGACCCTTACTCACGTAAGGTATTACTTGGACGACCCAGTACACTTGCTGGTCAGTTGAACGGATTTGTGAGCTTCTCTAATCAGTTAGTTAAATTAGTTCTCCTTGGCACATGCCAAGAAGCCATTAATTAAAGATCACAATTTCGTCCACCAAGTTTTTGGCGCCGTTGCCGGGGATTATTGAGTTTGGACAATTGAAGGCTTATTTTATTTCTTAGATTAGGAATAATTTATTTTTATTTTTATTTTTATTTTTATTGTTATAGAGTCATTAAATTTTGATAGGATAGTTTCTTTTCAAGAACATCTGCATCAAGTGTCATATTTATTCCCAATTGGCTAAAGCATTGGCTTATATTCTTGATAAGGGAGCACCAGTACTTTTGAAAATCTTTTTCAAAAATAATTTTTCTTGATTTAATCTTGTGCCAAACTCCAAGTTTGGTGTTTTATTGTTAATTTTTATAATTTTCGAAAATTTTATTAAAGTTTTCTAAAAATTTTAAGTTTGGTGTTCTTTCTTTTGTTCTTGGTGTTCTTGTGAATCTTCAAAGTGTTCTTGAGTTTTTCTTGTGTCTTGATCTTAAAATTTTTAAGTTTGGTGTTCCTTGGTGTTTTCCCTCCAAAAATTTTCGAAAATAAGGAGCATTAGATCTAAAAATTTTAAGTCTTGTGTCTTTTGCATGTTTTCTCTTTCATCATAAAATTCAAAATTCAAAAATTTTATATTCTCCAACTACTTTTTCGAATTTTTTTTAATTTTTAGATTTTAATTTCATTTTTCTTTCGAAAAAAAAATATTTTTAACTTCTTTTTATTTATTCCATTACTATAAATTCTCAACTTGTATTCAATAATGGAAGCAAGTAGGAATGAACAGTCCAAGAGGACTTTGGGGTCATATGCTAACCCCACTAATGCTTCATATGGAAGTAGTATCTGTATACCTTCCATTGGAGTTAGTAGCTTTGAGCTGAATCCTCAGCTCATTATCATGGTGCAGCAAAACTGCCAGTACTCTGGTCTTCCACATGAAGAACCTACAGAATTTCTGGCACAATTTCTGCAAATTGCTGATACAGTACATGATAAGGAAGTGGATCAGGATGTCTACAGATTACTACTGTTTCCATTTGCTGTAAAAGATCAAGCTAAGAGGTGGTTAAACAACCAGCCTAAGAACAGCATAAAAACATGGAAACAGCTGTCAGAAAAATTCCTGAATCACTATTTCCCTCCCAAACGGATGACACAGCTAAGGCTAAGCATCCAAGGCTTCAAACAAGGAGATAATGAATCCCTTTATGATGCTTGGGAGAGATACAGAGAGATGCTAAGAAAATGCCCCTCTGAAATGTTTTCAGAATGGGTGCAATTAGACATCTTTTACTATGGGCTTACAGAAAAAGCTCAGATTTCTCTAGACCACTCAGCTGGTGGATCTATACACATGAGAAAAACAATTGAAGAAGCTCAAGAGCTTATTGATACAGTTGCCAGAAATCAGCATCTGTATCTGAACAGTGAATCGTCCATGAAAGAAGAAGCTAAAACAGTAACTGCAGAACTCAGTCCGGTGGATCAGGCTAATGAATTTAATCAGCAATTAGACTTTCTAACTCAGCAGCTAGCCGAATTCAAGGAAATGTTACAGGAAACAAGAATGGCTAACAGGAACATGGAAGTGCAATTAAAACAGACAGAAAAGCAACTGTCAAAACAGATAGCAGATGAATGCCAAGCAGTTCAATTAAGAAGTGGGAAAACATTAAATACCTCACTTCAAAGCAGCAAGAAGACAGGAAATGAACAAATAGCTACTCAAAATCCCTCTAAGGACAAGCAGAGCCCAGAGAGGGATAAAGCTGGCGCTGAACGCCCAACCCATGCTCATTCCTGGCGTTCAACGCCAGAAACAAGCATGGATCTGGCGTTGAACGCCCAAAAGAAACATGGTTCTGGCGTTCAAACGCCAGAAACAAGCAGGGAGGTGGCGTTTAACGCCACCCCAGCTTCCACCCCTGATATTCAAACGCCAGTGGGTGATCAGTCACATACAAGTGCTGATAACAATCCTTCTAAAAAGGCTTCCCAACCCACTTCTGTAGGTAATAAACCTGCAGCAACTAAAGTTGAGGAATACAAAGCCAAAATGCCTTATCCTCAAAAACTCCGCCAAGCGGAACAGGATAAGCAATTTGCCCGCTTTGCAGACTATCTCAGAACTCTTGAAATAAAGATTCCGTTTGCAGAAGCACTTGAGCAAATACCTTCTTATGCTAAGTTCATGAAAGAGATCTTAAGTCATAAGAAGGATTGGAGGAAAACTGAAACAGTTTACCTCACTGAAGAATGCAGTGCAGTCATTCTAAAAAGCTTACCTGAGAAGCTTAAAGATCCTGGGAGCTTTATGATACCATGCACATTAGAAGGTGTTTGTACCAAGCAAGCTTTATGCGATCTTGGGGCAAGTATCAACCTAATACCTGCATCTACTATCAGAAAGCTTGGTTTGACTGAAGAAATCAAACCAACCAGGATATGTCTTCAACTTGCTGATGGCTCCATTAAATACCCATCAGGCGTGATTGAAGACATGATTGTCAAGGTTGGGCCATTTGCCTTTCCTACTGACTTTGTGGTGCTGGAAATGGAGGAGCACAAGAGTGCAACTCTCATTCTAGGAAGACCTTTCCTAGCAACTGGCCGAACCCTCATTGATGTCCAAAAAGGGGAAGTAACCTTAAGAGTCAATGAGGAGGAGTTCAAGTTGAATGTTGTTAAAGCCATGCAACATCCAGACACCCCAAATGACTGCATGAGTGTTGATCTTATTGATTCTCTGGTAAGAGAGGTCAATATGGCTGAGAGTCTCGAATCAGAGCTGGAGGACATCTTTAAAGATGTTCAGCCTGATTTGGAGGAATCAGAGAAGATAATAGAACCTCTGAAAATCCCTCAAGAAGAGGAGAAACCTCCAAAACCCGAGCTCAAACCATTGCCACCATCCCTGAAATATGCATTTCTGGGAGAAGGTGAAACCTTTCCTGTAATTATAAGCTCTACCTTAGAGCCACAGGAAGAGGAAGCACTAATTCAAGTGCTAAGGACGCACAAGACAGCTCTTGGGTGGTCCATTAGTGATCTTAAGGGCATTAGCCCAGCCAGATGCATGCACAAAATCTTGTTGGAGGATGACGCCAAGCCAGTGGTTCAACCACAAAGGCGGCTGAACCCAGCTATGAAAGAAGTGGTGCAAAAAGAGGTCACTAAATTACTAGAGGCTGGGATTATTTATCCTATATCAGACAGCCCCTGGGTGAGCCCTGTTCAAGTTGTCCCTAAGAAGGGTGGCATGACAGTGGTTCATAATGAAAAAAATGAACTGGTTCCTACAAGGACAGTTACAGGGTGGCGTATGTGCATTGATTACAGAAGACTCAATACAGCCACCAGAAAGGATCATTTTCCTTTACCATTCATAGACCAGATGCTAGAAAGACTAGCAGGTCATGAATACTACTGCTTCCTGGATGGATATTCAGGTTATAATCAAATTGCAGTAGATCCCCAGGATCAGGAGAAAACGGCCTTCACATGTCCATCTGGAGTATTTGCATACAGAAGGATGCCATTTGGCCTGTGCAATGCACCTGCAACTTTTCAAAGGTGCATGCTCTCTATTTTCTCTGATATGGTGGAAAAATTTCTGGAAGTCTTCATGGATGACTTTTCAGTATTTGGAGACTCATTCAGCTCCTGCCTTAACCATTTAGCACTTGTTCTGAAAAGATGCCAAGAGACTAACCTGGTTTTAAACTGGGAAAAATGTCACTTTATGGTGACTGAAGGAATTGTCCTTGGGCACAAAATTTCGAACAAGGGGATAGAGGTGGACCAAGCTAAGGTGGAAGTAATTGAAAAATTACCACCACCTGCTAATGTTAAGGCAATCAGAAGCTTTCTGGGACATGCAGGGTTCTATAGGAGGTTGATAAAGGATTTTTCAAAAATCGCCAAACCTCTGAGCAACCTGCTAGCTGCAGACACGCCATTCATCTTTAATGAAGAGTGTCTGCAGGCATTTGAAACTCTGAAAGCTAAATTGGTTACAGCACCAATCATCTCTGCACCAGACTGGACATTACCATTTGAACTAATGTGTGATGCCAGTGACCATGCCATTGGTGCAGTGTTGGGACAAAGGCATGACAAGCTTCTGCATGTCATTTACTATGCCAGCCGTGTGCTAAATGATGCACAGAAGAATTACACAACCACAGAAAAAGAGCTACTTGCAGTGGTTTACGCCATTGACAAATTTAGATCCTACTTAGTAGGATCAAAAGTGATTGTGTACACTGATCATGCTGCTCTTAAATATCTACTCACAAAGCAGGATTCAAAACCCAGACTCATCAGATGGGTGCTGCTTCTGCAAGAGTTTGATATAGAAATAAGAGACAGAAAAGGGACAGAAAATCAAGTAGCAGATCACCTGTCCCGAATAGAACTAGTGGAAGGGGCGTCCCTCCCTCTCACTGAAATTTCTGAAACCTTTCCGGATGAGCAATTACTAGCCGTCCAGGAAGTGCCATGGTTTGCAGACATTGCAAACTACAAGGCAGTGAGATTCATACCCAAAGAGTACAGTAAGGTGCAATCAAAGAAATTAATCACAGATGCAAAATACTATCTTTGGGATGAACCATATCTCTTTAAGAGATGTGCAGACGGAGTGATCCGTAGATGTGTGCCTAAAGAAGAAGCACAGAAAATCCTTTGGCATTGCCATGGATCACAGTATGGAGGACATTTTGGAAGTGAACGAACAGCCACAAGAGTCCTCCAGAGTGGCTTCTACTGGCCTACTCTCTATAAAGATTCCCGAGTATTTGTGCTTAACTGTGATAGTTGCCAGAGATCAGGCAACCTGCCTCACAGCTATGCTATGCCTCAACAAGGAATCTTGGAAATTGAGTTGTTTGATGTATGGGGCATTGACTTCATGGGACCTTTCCCACCATCATACTCAAACACCTATATTCTGGTGGCAGTGGATTATGTATCCAAATGGGTGGAGGCTATTGCAACACCCACTAATGACACTAAAACAGTGTTAAAATTCCTCCAGAAACATATCTTTAGCAGATTTGGTATCCCTAGAGTGTTAATCAGTGATGGGGGTACTCATTTCTGTAATAAACAGCTCTACTCTGCTCTAGTACGTTATGGAGTCAACCACAGGGTGGCTACTCCATATCACCCACAAACTAATGGGCAGGCTGAAGTCTCAAATAGAGAACTTAAAAGAATCCTGGAACGGACTGTAATTAACCGTAGAAAGGATTGGGCAAGAAGCTTGGATGATGCTCTGTGGGCATACAGAACAGCATTTAAGACCCCTATAGGGACCTCTCCATACCAGCTTGTGTATGGAAAGGCATGTCACTTGCCAGTGGAACTGGAACACAAGGCCTACTGGGCAACCAGATTCCTGAATCTTGATGCCAAATTAGCTGGAGAAAAATGATTGCTCCAGTTAAATGAGCTAGAGGAGTTTAGACTCAATGCTTTTGAAAATGCGAAAATCTACAAGGAAAAAGCAAAAAGATGGCATGATAAGAAATTGTCATCCAGAGTCTTTAAACCAGGACAAAAAGTTCTGCTATTCAACTCTAGGCTCAGATTATTCCCTGGGAAGTTAAAATCCCGGTGGAGAGGTCCATATGTGATCACAAGTGTATCACCATATGGATACATAGAACTTCAGGATAGTGACTCTAACAAAAAGTTCATTGTCAATGGACAAAGAGTTAAAAACTATCTTGAAGATAATTTCGAGCAAGAATGCTCAAGACTGAGATTACATTGAATATCAGTGTCAGTCCAGCTAATGACATTAAAGAAGCGCTTGCTGGGAGGCAACCCAGCCATTTACAAAGTTTATTTACTGATTAAATAAATTTTCTTTTCTTTACAGGTTTGAGTCCAAGTATCTTCAAAGGTGAATTAGTAATTGATTGCAGTCCCAAGAGTTACAGAGAAATTTGGAAGCTCACTGGCATGAAAAAGCCAGTAAGAAATACTTTGGGCGTTAAACGCCCAAAAGAAGCACCCACTGGGCGTTCAACGCCAGTAAGGGTAGCCTTCTGGGCGTTAAAACGCCAATCTGCTAGCATTCTGGGCGTTTAGAAAAACGCCCAGTAAAGAAGGACCTCCTGGCGTTCAACGCCAGGAAGAAGCATCACATGGGCGTTGAACGCCCAGGAGAAGCAGCATTTGGGCGTTAAACGCCCAAAACATGCATCGTTTGGGCGTTTAACGCCAGGATGGTGGGGAGGAGGTAAAATTCGTCTCTCTTTACAAATTTTCTAATTTTTTTATGTTTCAATTCATGTTTTCTTGCATAAACATGTTTCAAATTATCATCCCTCAAATCAAATTAGTGTTCTAAAAATCCTAATTTCTAAAATCCCTTTTTCAAAAATTATCACATGTATCTTAATCCATAAAAACAAATTAATTTTCAATCCAATCAAACTCTTTTAAGTTTGTTTTAAAAACTCAATTATCTTTTTAAAATCTTTTTCAAATCTTTTTCAACTCATCTTATCTTTATTTGACAATGCCTTTCCTTCTACTCCTCTCCTTTCCTTTCTTTTGCTTGAGGACAAGCAAACCTCTAAGTTTGGTGTGATTTGCCATGATCACTGAGCTAAACCTCATTAAGACCATGGCACCTAAGAGAACAGGAAGAGCAAGGATGTGAACTTAAGGGAGCTGAAGCGTCAGAAATTAATTCTTGAAGACACCCCACAGACTAGAGGAACATCTACTTCCCAAAATACAGGTTGTTAAGTTCTAATTCCAGCTTTAACTCTGTGATAGTATTATTTTAGAAATTGACCTTAGAAGATATTTAGTAGTAATTAGGATGTCTATTTTGATTTTATTTCCAATTAAGCTATAATTTATTTTTCTCATCATCATTAGACATGAATAAAGTAGTAGATTTTCTTTTAGAATAAAGAAGTAATTTATATTTTTCGAGTTCTTAATAATAAAATTTATAATTAATTATATGTGGTGGCAATACTTTTTGTTCTCTGAATGAATGCTTGAACAGTGCATAATATGTACTTTGAATTTGATGAATATTGGCTCCTGAAAGAATGAGGAACACGAAAAATATTGTTGATGATCTGAAAAATCATGAAATTGATTCTTGAAGCAAGAAAAAGCAGTTCAAAAAAAAAAAAAAAAACACAATATTCACAAGCCATGGGCACTAGCCAAGAATAAAAAGGATCCAAGGCTTTGAGCATCAATGGATAGGAGGGCCCAAGGAAATAAAATCCAGGCCTAAGCGGCTAAACCAAGCTGTCCCTAACCATGTGCTTGTGTCATGAAGGTCCAAGTGAGAAGCTTGAGACTGAGTGGTTAAAGTCGTGATCCAAAGCAAAAGAGTGTGCTTAAGAGCTCTGGACACCACTGACTGGGGACTCTAGCAAAGCTGAGTCATAATCTGAAAAGGTTCACCCAGTTATGTGTCTGTGGCATTTATGTATCTGGTGGTAATACTGGAAGACAAAGTGCTTAGGGCCACAGCCAAGACTCATAAAATAACTGTGTTCAAGAATCAACATACTACACTAGGAGAGTCAACAATACTATCTGAATTCTGAGTTCCTAAGGATGCCAATCATTCAGAAAATTTAAAGATACAGGGAGATGCCAAAACTATTCAGAGACAAAAAGCTACAAGCCCCGCTCATCTAATACGAATCTGAGCCTCATTTAAAACTCGAGAATATTATTATTTCTTTATTTCTGTTAGAACCTATTTTATTCATCTAGTTGCTTGAGGACAAGCAACAGTTTAAGTTTGGTGTTGTGATGAGCGGATATTTTATACGCTTTTTGGGGGTAATTTCATGTAGATTTTAGCATGTTTCAGTTAGTTTTTAGTAAAATAATATTAGTTTTTAGGAAAAAATCATATTTCTGGACTTTACTATGAGTTTGTGTGTTTTTCTGTGATTTCAGGTATTTTCTGGCTGAAATTGAGGGAGCTGAGCAAAAATCTGACTTAGGCTGAAAAAGGACTGCTGATGTTGTTGGATCCTGACCTCCCTACACTCGAAATGGATTTTCTGGAGCTACAGGAGTTCAATTGGCGCGCTCTCAACGGCGTTGGAAAGTAGACATCCAGGGCTTTCCAGCAATATATAATAGTCCATACTTTGCGCAAGAATAGACGACGTAACTTGGCGTTAAACGCCAAGTTCATGCTGCTGTCTGGAGTTAAACGCCAGAAAAACGTCATTATCCGGAGTTGAACGCCCAAAACACGTCATAACCTGAAGTTTGACGCCAAGAAAGGCCTCTACACGTGGAGAGCTTTAGTCTCAGCCCCAGCGCACACCAAGTGGGCCCCAGAAGTGGATTTCTGCACCAATTATCTTAGTTTATTCATTTTCTGTAAACCTAGGTTACTAGTTGACTATTTAAACAACTTTTACAGACATTCCTTGTACCTCATGACATTTTCAGATCTGAATTACATACTTTGTGACGGCATGAGTCTCTAAACTCCATTGTTGGGGGTGAGGAGCTCTGCAGCGTCTCGATGATTTAATACAATTCCTTTGTTTTCCATTTAAACACGCTTGTTCTTATCTAAGATGTTTATTCGCGCTTAACTGTGAGAAGGTGATGATCCGTGACACTCATCACCTTCCTCAACCCATGAACGTGTGCCTGACAACCACCTCCGTTCTACATCAGATTGAATGAATATCTCTTAGATTCCCCAACAGAATCTTCGTGGTATAAGCCGGATTGATGGCAGCATTCATGAGAATCCGGAAAGTCTAAACCTTGTCTGTGGTATTCCGAGTAGGATTCCGGGATTGAATGACTGTGACGTGCTTCAAACTTTAACCTGCTGGGCGTTAGTGACAGACGCAAAAGAGTGATTCTATTCCAGTAGGAGCGGGAACCAACCGGTGATTAGCCGTACTGTGACAGAGTGCGTGAGCATAGTTTTCACTGCGAGGATGGGAAGTAGCCACTGACAATGGTGACACCCTACATAGAGCTTGCCATGGAAGGAACCTGCGTGTGAGAAGAGGATCTCAAGGAAGAGTTGAAGTCAAAGGACAAAGCATCTCCAAAACTCCAACATATTCCCCAGTACTGCAAATCAAAGTAACATTGTTCCCTCTTTTATCAATTCCAGTAATTTCACTTTTAATCCAAATAATCCTATTGACATCCTAACTAAGATTAATAAAATAAATATTGATTGCTTCAAACCAATAATCTCTGTGGATTCGACCCTTACTCACGTAAGGTATTACTTGGACGACCCAGTACACTTGCTGGTCAGTTGAACGGATTTGTGAGCTTCTCTAATCAGTTAGTTAAATTAGTTCTCCTTGGCACATGCCAAGGAGCCATTAATTAAAGATCACAATTTCGTCCACCAACCTATATTCACAAGGTTAAAGTATTTTAACCTATGTAACTAGTTTTATTCAGTTTCATCATGCTTAACTAACTTAAGTTACATGGGGCATAAATTTTCCATTTCCTACTTCAATCTTGTGAATTTAGTATTGTAAGGCATTTTGTTGTTTGAAGTGTTATACTTGCCTTGTTCAACATTATTCTTGATTATTTCATCACCACTTGATGTGCTTGTGCTTTAATGATGTGCTCAGCCTTAATTGTTGAATATATGATCTACACGTACCTTTAAATCACTCATTTTAGCATAATGCATATGTGTAAAGTTGAATATGTGCTTGCGATAAGGTGATGGCAGTAATTGCTAGGCTTGGGAGTTCATGGATCTATAAAGCAGACAAGATGGCTTCCAGGGCTATCTGACAAACCCCATTTGTAGGGTTTATCTTGTATTGATTTTAGGGGATTTTATCACCTTTCACCCACATTTATTCAATAAAATAGCATGGTTTTGTATATTCTCCTTTAATTGTGCTTAAGAGTGAAAACATGCTTTTTAGGACTCAAAATAGATAAATTTAATTCACCTTGACTCTATTAGATGCCTTGATATGTTTGTTAAGTGATTTAAGGTTTAGGAGGCAAAGATTGGATCAAGGGAATGAAGAAAAAGCATGTAAAGTTGGAGAACTCATGAAGAAATGATGGAACCAAAAAGCTGTCAAGCCTGACCTCTTCGCACTTAATTGACCATAACTTGAGCTACAGAGGTCCAAATGATGCCGTTCCAGTTGGGTTAGAAAGCTAACATCCGGGGCTTCGAAATGATATAAGATTTGTCATAGTTGCATCGCGCATAGGGGCGCGCACGCGCACGGTACGCGGACGCGCCGATGGTGGCACATGACCCACTTAATGCAACACGTGGCCAGCGATTTTAGAAGCCTTGATCCAACTCATTTCTGATGCTATTTAAGCCAAGGATTGAAGGGGAATCAAGATACTTTAGATACTTTTCACACTTTTGATCATTAATCATAGTTTAGAAGTAGTTTCTAGAGAGAGAAGCTCTCTCTTCTCCCTAGAATTAGGATTAGGAATTAGGGTTAGATTAGGATCTCATAGTTCTAGGTTTAATTCAAGTCTCCTTCTACTTCTACCTTCAATTGGTGATTGCTACACTTTGGTTCTTCTCTCTATCTCTATTCTCTTGTTGTAATTTCTCTTATTTTGTTTCTAGGTTTTGTAATTGAGATATTTTTGTTCTTTTGTTTTCTTTTAATAATGCAATTTGAGATAATTCATGTGATTGTGATATTGTTGATTGTTGTTTTGTTAATTCTTTGTAATTGTTAGTTGTTGATTCCTTTTATTCTTACAAATAAAAATGCTTTGTTTCATTACCTTCCAAGTGTTTGATTAAATGCTTGGAAGAATGTTAGACTAGAATTTTATGTTCTTGGCTTGAGAAGGTAACTTAGGATTTCTTGAGTCACTAGTGTCCAATTGATTGATAGTTGATAGCCATTAACTCTAGCCTTCATTAATCCAATTAGTGGAAAGCTAGGATTTATGGACTAGGATTGATATAACTCACTTGACTTTCCTTTGTTAATTGATTTAAGGATGACTAAGTGGGATTAATCCTTGCAACTACCATACTTGTGGCTAGTGATAATGATGAAGACCCTTGACAACCAAACCTTGCCAAGACCATTTTGTTAATAAAGTTTTCTTACCATTTACTATTCATATTTCTTATCCAAAACTCCAAAATAAACAAGTCCATAACCAATAACAAAAACACTACCCTGCAAGTCCTTTGAGAGACGACCCGAGGTTTAAATACTTCGGTTTATAGATTTTAGGGGTTTGTACTTGTGACAAACAAATTTTTGTATGAAAGGATTATTGTTGGTTTAGAGACTATACTTTACAACGAGATTTCATTAGTGAAATTCTAAACCGTCAAAAATCTAATCATCACTATCTCAGTCCACACTTTGACTATTGAGACTTGGATTTGGCAGCAGATCTTAGCCAATTACGTGATGCTAAGCACCCATGAGACCTACATTATTACTGACATGGTGGTCTTGATTTAGTGTGTCCTGGAAGGTAAGCAGTTGTACCTTCCAAGGCTCATCAGAAAGCACATAGGGCGGGATCACTATATTGGCAACTTGGCCTTCCTGTGTTTGATTACTGAGCTAGCTACGGAGGCTGGAGTTGTCTGGCTGGCCACTGATGAGAGATTGACTGTCACAGGAAGGAAGAGGTGACACCACATGGTGACTGGTACGGGCCTTAGCCGACATCCAGACACAGAGGCAGACGTTGGGCGGCATCTGCTTCAGAGGTAAGTCCCTCAGCATCAATGGCACCAGCAGAGCCGCCATCAGCTCCAACAGCACCATCATCATCATCACAGCTACCGCTCTATCGTCTACTCCACTGGCTCGTTAAGGACATAGCTCGTTTGGAGCGTCGCTCCAAGTAATGATATGAGAACATCAAGAGATAGAACCTGGCTTCGGACTAGAGGATAGAGGAGTTGGATACCCCCCCTCAGAGCACAGCGAAGAGGAGAAGCAGGTTCCACTAGATGAAGGTGGAGATTTTGATGACTACTTCCACTCCATATGATTTCATGAGCACCGAAAACAGTGTTGGATTTTATGTGTGGAGATATCATCCAACTAAATCGGTGAATTTTGGTGATATATATTCTATTCCAAACACTTCATTTTTAGTTTTTATTATGCTTTTTAGATATTCTGTTAGCATTTTGATATTTTGTATATGTTTTAGTTTATTGCCCTTTTATTAGTTTGGGTTCTACATAACTAGTATCTTTATAGTTTGTTGCACTTTTATTTTGGCTTTTCTATATGTCTTTAGTCTTTAGTTTTTGGTTATGATTAGATAATGTGATAATTGCACCTAATTTAGTTTCCTATATGCATTTGATGATTTTGTTTTGATTGAGAATAGCAAATGAACTTAGGCATTTTGATGATTTTTCATCCAATCATATTAGAGTTTATCTTTTTCATTGAACTTGCTTGAAAAATATTGTGGAACATAGGTTTAGAGCTAAAACACACAACGTTGTGAGTTTTTGAGCCTTAATGTGTGGTTACATCATATTAACTACTATTTTATTTTTTTGTGTTATGCTCTTTTTATAATTGTAATCTTTAATTTGTTTGATTCTTTATGTCCATTATTTAGTATATGAATACATTTATGTGATTGAGATTGTTATTCCGTTGTAGCTCACTTACCCATATAGCCTTATCATTTCATCTACTTTTGTTAGCTAACTTTGAGCCTTATTAATTTCCTTTTGTTCTTAATTTCATCACATTATTAAGCTTAAGTAAAAAATAATAAATATCCTTCATTTGGATCTTTGATTAGCTTAGGCTAGTGAGAGTGTGTAATATCTAAGTGTGAGAAAATTTGTGAACATTGGTTGATGAAAGTTTTGTATTTTTATTGAAAATATTAAAAATTAGGTACATACTCATGTATTAATTGTGTAAACCATATGCATTGACACTTGTTGTATATATTTCACTTAAAAAAAGAAAAGAAAAGAAAGAAAAAGAATAAAAAGGGGACAAAAATTTCCTAAAGGAAGGTAATAATAACAATACATATGTGTTGTGATTGAAAAGAATGCATGAGTGTGTGGAAGAAAAAGTGAATAATGGGTAGCTAGGCTTTGTATTAGAGTTGAATAAGTTTTTATATGATTAGGTGAGAGTTTAAGTTAATCAAATATTCAAATTTCAAGCTCATTTGACTATATGCATCTTTACTTTTACCCTAGCCCCGTTACAGTCTTTGGAAAAGTCCTCATGATACATGTACGCATAAATTGAATAATTGTTGATTATTAGATGAAAAACAAGTCTTAAAAAGCAAGATTAGAAGAGAATTGAATGAATGAACCCTATACACTTAAGTAATTAGAGAGTATACACATCTGGTGAGGGTTTCGATTGCTCAATTCTATGTTTTCAGCTAGTATTATCTCTTATCTTGCAAGTTATAAATTCTTTTCAATGACTCTAATCAATTGTTGGATTTGAATTGGTTGCTATTGTCATTAGCCCTTGAGTATTTACATGCTTTCTTGGAAATTGACTTATTGTGACCAGTAGATAGAAGTAAATGAAGCTGATAGAGGTAGGTAGTATTAGGTAGATTCATTGCATGAATTAGATAGATTGTATTTAGATAGCTTGCATCGAATAAATGTTGATACCCTTTTTTTGTCTTTCTTGATGTTTAGTATGAGGACATGCTATTGTTTAAGTGTTCGGAGATTGATATTTTATGGTAAAATTTTGGATTGAAATGAGTAGATTTTATCAACTTATCTTGCATTTATTTACTGAAATAGCATGATTTTGTGAATTTTTTCTAATTGTGCTTAATGATTAAAAACATATTTTTCGGCCTTTAAATTGCTAAATTCAATTTACCATGATTTTATTTGATGCCTTGATATGTTTGTTAAGTAATCTTAGGTTAAGAAGGCAAAGATTGGATTGAAAAAATGAGGAAAAAGCGTGCAAAGTGGAGAATTCATGAAGAAATAGAGTTTTTGAGCATTTCGCCCAGCTTGTGCGTACGCATGCCTTATGCATATGCATGAGTAACAGCACGTGGTTCACTTAAGAAAACACGTGTCTGGCGATTTCAGGGCCTTTTCAAGTGTAATTCCAACTCATTTATGAAGTATTTCAAGCCAAACTCAAGGAAAATCAAGGGGGGAGCAATTAGGATAGTTTTATGCCATGTTTTAGGTTAGAATTCTAAAGAGAAAAGCTTTCTCTACTCTCTAGAAATTAGGATTTTAGATTTAGTTTTTTCCCTTAGTTTAGGTTTTAATTCTTGATCTAGTTTAATTCTCCTTATAGTTTCTTATTTTAGTGTCTTAATTTTCTTAGTTTTATTTGTTTATTTCTCTATTTTGTTACTTTCATGTTTATGAACTATTGTTGAATTTTTATTTTCTTTAATGTAATTTATGTTTTCATGCTTATTGTTGCTCCTTTTAATTGTTGCAATTACTTTCTTGCATTTTGTAGTTTTAAATTTTATTGTTATTGCAATTTTACCATGTTTTACTTTTATGCCTTCCAAGTGTTTGTGAAAATGCTTCTTTTAGTTTCAGGGTGGATTTTTACACTCTTGGCTTAGAATTGAGTAGTTGAAATGACTTTGAGTCACTAATGTCCGAATTAATTGATAATTTAGAGATTTTAATTAATCTCATTTCTATTCACGGGTAAGACCTATGAGTTAAGATTGATTAAGCCCAGTTGACTTATCTCACCATTAGAGGTTGACTAATTGGTTTACTCTTGTAATTGTCATATCGTGGTTAGTGACACAAGAGTCGTTAATTTAGGGTTGTTAGTTATTCTTGTTTCCATTGACGAGTAAGACCTATGGATTACGATTGACCATGCCTATTTGACTTTCTGTTGATGTTGGGGATGACGAAATAAGATGAACTCTAGGTAATCGCCATGTTTGTGGTCAATTACTTGGTTAGGAAGCTTTGATTCTCAATCCTTGCCAGGAGTGTCTTTTTAGCGTTTATCTTCCTTTGGTTGTTATATTTACTTTCTTGCAATTTATTTTCTTGTCCTTGTTCTTCAACCCCTTAGTCTCATAATTGATTATACGCACGCCTCACTGTAATTTTTTTGAAAGACAACTTGAGATCAAATATTCTCGGTTTTTATTGGTTTGCATTCGTGACAAATAAATTAAACTCTGATTTGGGTCATTTGTTGGTTTGGAACTATACTACTGACGAAACAATTCTTTTTGAGAAATTCTAAACTGATGTTTAGCTCGCACCAGTAAGATTATGTGAAATTCTAGGTTAATTGTCTTTAAGATAGTGTTGGATAATGGGTTGTTGTTGATGGTAATTAATTAGTGTGAATGCTTGTATGAAATAATATGAATTGCCATGATTGTGTGAAATGAAGTATTGATGAGCCATAAATATATATATATATATATATATATATATATATATATATATATATATGAAATTGGATATAAAAATTATGCTTGATTACCTATGAAAGGCTATGATATGAGAATTTGGGCCTGAGGCTATGATTGGGTGAGGTATCTCCATTTTGGTAAGTATAAACCTCAATTAAAGTATTGAAAGATTGAATTGTATGTGGTAATTTTTGTGGATGTATATGTGTGATGGATTGTGAAATTAAAATGGGTGTTGTTGATTGATATTAATAATGAGGAATTTGATTGATTAGGCTTTGAATGGGTAGAAAGTGATTGAGAATAGTTAATTGAGTGTTGAGGATGCCTAGGAATGGCTTGAGGTGGTTTTGAAGGGAAATGAAAAGAGAATTTAAGAAATCGACACTTAAATGAACTTTTTGTAAAAATAGATTTTTGACCAACTTCAATGGGGCATAACTTAGTGCTCAAAGCTTGAAATTATAAAAAAATTTATCTTGAATTAGAGCTAGTGAAGAAAACTTTAAAATTGTCTAACAACAGAGAAAAACATAATTTTATAGAAAAAATTATGAACATTTAAAAACTAGTATAAAAAACTGAATTCTGATATTATGCAGAAAAACTAGAAATTTGGCCTGCGTGCGCGCACATAGGGCTGTGCGTACACACCACTCAAAATGAGTATTCCTACTCGTGTATACGCACAAGAGTGTGTGTACGCACACCAAGAGAAGTTTGCACACTTGTGCGTATGCACACATGATGCGTACGCATGCACGAACCCTATTTTGACAGTTTTGCCTTTTGGGTGATGTTGTAACCCCTTTAAACTCTGTATGGAGTTGAATAACAGATAATTAAGCCTTGAATACGCTGGGGAGTGATATGGCAAATTAAATTGAACTATACTTAGTTAACCGGATGAAATATTACGAGGATGGTGGCTTTGTTCCTCCCGCAGTAAAAACGCTAGTTCACCCTACTCACGAAATAATGAAGTTGATTGTTAATGAATGAATGGGTTTAATGAATCTAATAAGTTATGAAATTCATTAAAGTTAATTATTATTGATTAATTACCTAGGTAAAATGCAAGAATTGTGGGTTGTCCCACTTGCTCCAGGTTAAGATTTTAAACACCTACCTGGGTAAGATGCAAACGATGGTGGTTTGTCCCACTTACTTTGGGTTAGGATTTGAGGCACCTAGGTAAGATGCAAAGGATTGTGGTTTGTCTCATTTGTTTCGGGTTGGAATTTGAAGCACCTCGGTAAGATGCAAAGATCATGGCTCCGTCTCATTTGCTCTGGGTTATGTGGGGATGGTGTCGTTGTCCCACCCACAGTGAGGACGGTGGTATTATCCCGTTCATAAGAAAATAAATTAATTACTTAATAAAGAATTGAGATGAATGAATCTTAGTTTGATAAATTGATAAAGTATTGTGGTTAATAAATATAATAACTTGTGATATTGGTTAAAGACATTGATGTTGATTGATTGTGGCTTGAATGACTGGATTGGTAAGGTCAGAAATTTGTCTCGCGTGTGTGATAAGATCGTGAATTTATTCCTGCTTGCGTGTTTGGTTTGGCACTTGCATCTGACAAGGACGGAGGTCTCAACCCGTTGTTCACATATTATGTCTTATTTTTTTTACAATGTAAATAAGATATATACATTGTTATAAGTAATAATATAAATTCATAAAAATGCTACTAATTATTTATATTTATAAATAAAATATTTATTTTATTTATTTAAAAAAATTTTTTAAAAATAAAAAAATTTTATTTAGACATCTCTAGAAAAAATTATTATTTTCTCTGTTGTTAATTAGCTAGTAAAATAATTAAATTAAAAATGCTATACTGTTTTACCAATTGTGCTCAAATCCTAATGATCCTATCATACATGTGAATTTTGGATAATGATATGATAGCAATATATAGTTAGATGACTCTAGATATTTTGATGTGTTAAAACTAAATTCTTAATGTGTTGAAAAATAATTATCTAATTAATTAAAGGAACTAACTAATAATGCCCGATCATAATTAATTTGACTTCATCATTTTGCGGCCACAAGATATGAAGATATAATAAAATTTACTTTTACAAAACCTTTTGTTATACACGTGTTTTCTTTGTAAAGACATCTTACTAATTAAGTACGAAGAAAACTCATTGCTTTTTCATTACCATTCACCCCGGAACATATCATTACCCGTCCTATGAGATATCATATTAGATTTTGATTAAGATTATGTTGGGTAATTAATAATTTTTTTTAACAATATGAATAATAAATTTTAAAATTGATTCAATTTAAATAAAATACATTATTTTTTTTAATTATTACTTAATTTTAATATTAGAATAACTATTTATATATTTAATAAATTAAATATTTAATATATCTATTATTTATATTATTTAATATTTGTATTATTTATTTATATTTTTTTTTATTATTACTACATTAGCTTAGACAGCACTCCTTTGACTACTTTGGAGACATATAAGTAATTAATTAAGTTGGATTAAGAGTTGAAATTATGTGTCCAAAGTGGATAACACTATAAAGTTAGCAAATCAATAAAGCACTAAGCCAAAAGCGGCGATTCCTTGTGACATTATATACCGTGTATACCGTATACCGTATATGTATACAGTAATATACGAGTAGAATTAAGTTACGTAAACCCTTTCTTTTAGCTGTAGATAGAGACACGCGTCACAATCAGCCGAAACTGTTGACTCATTGACCAATTAAGTCTAAACTTAATTAATAAAGAAGGAATAAGTCAGTGCACGTGCTCATTCTAATTTATTTATTTATTTGTTTTTGATAATGGATTATAGTTGAACAAATACCTACTCACTGAAATCTTATTTAAATTCAAGTGTTACTTTGTTCTCACTCTTTCTCCCCCTTGATCTTTTGTCCTTTTATCGAATTTATAATTAAATTTTTATATATATTTTTTAATTCAATCACTATGTAGTTTTTAATTTTGTAATTAAATTTATTTTATATACAAAATATTAAAATTAATAAAATATTTTTTAAAAAATATATAATAAAAAATTTAATTTTATTCTTAATTTTAGATATTTTTAATTTACAAAAAATATTTAATTAATTTTAATATTTTTATATTGAAAAAATATAATTAAAAAATTAAAAATAATATAAAAAATTATTTAAAAAAATAAAAATATAAAGATCTAATTAAAAATTTAATAAAACTATAAGAATCAATAAAATCGTTAAAGTTATTTAATATTATCGATATAACTTTTAGGCATATAGGAGTAATTAGCGAAAATATTGAACACATTTAGTAAGTTACTCGGTACCAAGGTTTTGAAAACCGGACCGGTTATCAAACCGTTCTAGTCACTGGTTTATTGGTTCATTAGTCTAACCGGTCCAACCAGTGGTTCAACCAAAAAAACTGTTTTAGAATAAAATAATAAATAAGTTATAAATAAACATCCTAAAATATCTTCCAAATTTAAAACACTACACAAAAAATCATCAACCAAATTCATATGATCTTATCAAAATACAAACTCAAAAGTTAAATAGTAAAAAAAATAACTAAATATTAAATTTTGACTTTGAGGGTTAACAGGATCACTTAACACCTCAGATTCTAATTTAGAAATGTCAGGAGACAAATGATTATCAATTTCGAAAGAATGTTGAGCTAGTTCAGTTAGAAAATGTTGATCATTCTGTGGTATTATGCTAACTGAACATGAACCTGAACCTTGCAAGATGACCTTTTTGGTTTAATCTTAGGCAGCGTTGCGTTCATCTGTTGTAAGAGAGATCTCTTAGCAACAGATTCTTCTTGCTGAGTAAGCCATAATCGGAATCTAGTGTTGTTTCCAAGTTGAGGTATCAACATAACAAGTAGTCATTGAATAAGAAAGCATAAGATATCACCAACTACCTATACACTTTGACTCTCCTTCCACTACCATAATCATCATTCATCAATTTATTTATATATGGCATTGGCAGGTAGCTACCCTACTCATTCAGTAACAATCAGCATTTGATTTGATTTCCATTTTTAGCATTCAGCAACAACCATTACAAAACAGCAGCATAACAACATTGACATAACAAAACAGCAGCATAACAACAATAGCAGCTTAACAAGTCATTAATCACAAATTCCAAATTCAAAACTAGAATCCAACATCACATTGCTTGGTTTGATATTCTATGAACAACACATTGTTCCCTTTCTTCATGAAGACTACCATTTGGCATATACTCATAAACAAGAAGGAACTCACCTTGATCATGGCACCAACCTATGAGTTGCACAAGATTCATATGCCTTAACTTGCTGATGACTTTGGCTTTAATTACATACTCTCTTTTCCCTTGTCTTGATCCACTTGATATCTTCTTAACAGCAACAACCAAATCTAGATCAGCAAAGTAGCCTCTATACACTACACCAAATCCACCTTGGCCTAACTTCCTGTTTGGGGAAAGATCATTGATAGCAAAGACAATTTCTTCATAAGAGAATCTTCTTGGTCTTACTCCTCTTTCAAAATCATTAATAATAGAGCTCACCCTCTATATTTTGGTATCCTTTTTCTTGCAGCATAACAACAACAGCAGCTTAACAAGTCACTAATCACAATGAAAAATAAAAAAATCCTCAACAAGACCATATCTGAATTATGCCTACAGCATTCAACAATATTGCAACAAACAAATTAGGAGCCATCAGAACCAGTAAAACACTATCAGCAACTGCCATCAAAACTGGTAAAACACTATTAGCAACTGCCATCAGAATCAGTAAAACACTATCAGCAACTGCCATCAGAACCATACGACCAGAACCATACATAAAAATTTGCAAATTTAAAAATTTCCACCATTAGCAACCAGCAAATACAAGACAGAACCAAAAGAAGAATTGAAGAACCAACCTTCAAAACCAAACTTGAAACAGTTGAAACCAAGACCGAAGCAGACTAGGGTTCAGAGAAGAAGAAGAAGAACCAAAAAATTGAAGAAGAAGACCAAACATTCAGTGAAGATGAAGACGAGAAGCCACTAACCTGGGTCCGTGCCGAGAAGCCAGCGAAGATGAAGAGCCGAAGAGGACCTACCGAGTTACTGGGTTCCGGACATGGGGAAGAGGAAGAAGCGGCGGTGCTGGGACCTGGGACGCTAGCGGGCCTGAGGACCTGGGTTAGCCGACGACAATGGAGGGCTAGGCAGCTAGGGTTTCTTCGATCAGAGTTCTCTGTTCTCCAGTACATGAATGAAATGATTGGGGGAAGAGGGGAGGGGGGAGGGGTTGGGTCACGCGTGTTTTTTTTTTTAGCAATTTTAAAACGGCGTCGTTTTCTCTGAACCGGCCAGTTATCGGTCCGGCCCAACCGACCAGTTCTTAGCCGGTTCGACGATTTTCCAGCGATTTTCCTGCGAACGGTTATAAGGGGAGAATCGGATCGCTTGCATTGCCGGTTCCCGGTTGAACCGGTTCGACCGGCCGGTCCGGTTCGATTTTCAAAACCTTGCTCAGCACTCCTTCTACTTCATATTAAGTATCTCTTTTCATTTTTAATTTTGTTGTAAATTAAATATCATTTTTTAATTTCAAAAAATCAATAATTAAATTTTACCTCTTATGTCTTCTATTATTAAATTGAAGGAAAAAGTTAGAAGAATAAATAATTAATAAAGAGAAAAAAAATAATATAAAGATATTTTTGTCTTTTTCTTTTGATATTAATAAAATTTAATAATTATTTTAATATTTATACAAAACTAAAAAGAAACCATTAATACAAAATGGAGGAAGTACTAAATAACATTTATCTACAACTTAATCTCTTTGTATCTAAATCTAGTTATGTAGTTTTTAAATAGGACTTTGACTTTCAATACTTTTAAAGCATTCATTCTCTCCCTTCAAATTAACATTTCAAAAGAATTAAACCCATGATATTAACAATAGGTTTACTAATGAGAATTGATGCAATTGACCCAATGAACTCTCGAGATAGCAAACAGGTTAGCCTGCCATGCTGCTTCCAATATTTTTTATATGGATGTAATAAATTTTTAGCGTAGAATTATCGTTTGTCATTTCGTGTGGTTTTTAGTATAAAAGAAAGTACAAGGAGTCAACAAGTAAACCATCCAACTTAAACAACTCTTTTAATAATTATTTTAAATTTTTTTTAAAAAATTAAAATTTGAATAAATAAGATTAACTAGATTTTAAATTAGGAGGCCACTCAGATAAAGATGCCTAACACATCTTTTTTTAAAGATATTTTTATGTTGTGTTTTAATTGATTTCTGTATAATTTATTCAGTATTCCTCATAACATATTATTAAATTCCTCAAAAGATTTTCTTTCTAAAAATAATAAAAATATTTAATTTGGACTAAAACAAAAAATTAATAGATTAACTATTAAATTTTTTTAAAAATATTATTTACATAAAAAAATATATCATATTCATCAAAATATATATATATATATATATATATATATATATATAAAACAAGCTCTTAAAATTTTTATAAATAAAAAAATAATTAATTTTTTTTCGTATAATATATAAAACAATTACTATGTTATTATTAGATTATAGATTACAATTTACTAATTTATATTTTGTTTTTATTTTTAATATAAGCATTAGAAATAAATAAATTTTTTATAACAATTTGTAATGTAACAAAATATATATAATATTAATTAGTTTTTAAAAATTTTTGAAAAGATGATTTTTTCTAATAAAGTGTTATTAAAAAATTAACATTATAAAAACTAATTTCAACCAATATGATATAATAGGTTATTAAATATATTTAATATAAAACACATTGAATATAAATTTTTATTGAGTTTAAATTTTAAATAATTTTTAATTGAATTTCGAATATTTTATCGTCATTTTTTCATATCTTTTTAATTGAGTCTTTAATTTTTTAAATTATAAACCTTATTTATAATTAAGAGTAATATTTTAACACCACCAATTAGTCACACATATAAAAATACAAGAACAATTCTATTGTCATAATTATAATCTAACTTTATATTATAAGCAATACAATACAATGAAACTATATATAAGTCATATAACTAAATTTTATCTACATTTATAGTCATATTTCATAAATAATATAATTAAATTATATTTATGTTTATAATTAAAATATGAATAAAAATACAAAAAAATATCAGGATAGTTAATTTTTTTCGTTCATAATTTTTTTATTATTTTTGTTGTGAAAAGTTTAATTATTTTAATAATTAATTATTTTTTAAAAAATATAATTGAATAACACAAAAAAGTCTTATTAAGAGTAATTTATTTATATATGATTAAAAAATAATTGAATAATTATATAAGGTAAAAAATTAATATTATTAAAAAATAAAAATAAAATTAATTTTAAAATTAAAAATAAAGTTTATTTAAAAATCATGTTTTTTTTCTTTTTTCTAAAATTTATCTACGAGTAATTCTATAAATATTTTATGATGAATAAAAATATTAAACTTGTACTAAAATTTATTCTAATAAAATTTATTTTTATTCTACTAAACGTTAAATAAACTATTGAAAAGAATTTTATTTCCTCCATTAGAGAAGAATGATAAACTTCCATACTTCTATTATGTTATGGCAATAATTTAGCCTATTATTTTTTAATAATAATAATAATAATAATAATAATAATAATAATAATAATAATAATAATAATAATAATAATAATAATAATAATAATAATAATAATAAACAAGTATATCACAGTAAAAAAGGAAGCACATCACCAAATAATTTATCATTTGAATTATATATGAATCAAATTGATAATTTGAGGGCTAATACTACAAAAATCGATAACAAGGTTAGGGATTTACAAAACCTTTCTTAAAATTATAGAAAAAAACGTTTATATTTGTGTGATATATAAAATAATTATCATATTATTATTATTATTATTATTATTATTATTATTATTATTATTATTATTATTATATATATGAGAAAAAAATCCAACTGTTTTAAAGTAAAATTTTCTTTTAATATTTGATTAAATGTTCTTGTATTTAGTCCTTTTTTTTGCACTTCCTCTTAGTTAAAAATATAATCATTATAATTTTTTAGTTATTATTGCTAGGGTGTTTACAGATGGGATATGACTGAAATTTCGATCCAATCCGCACTAAACTCATTAGATCAAATTCGATATTCGCACTTTTTATGTTTGGATCAGATATAAAATATATCCATAAAATAAAAAATATTAAAAAAATTTATTTTTATAAAAAAAGTCAATAATTTTTTTGTTTACTTTTTTAAACATATTTACTTCTATCTTATTAGAGTGTGGATCCGATCATCTTATAGATCAGATCATATCCTCAAATTACAGATTAGATACGGATAAATACTGTGGATTTATATAGATATGATCTAATCTATGAACACCCCTAACTACTACTATAGGTTTATTGTTGTAAAAGAATGCTTCTTTTATTATAAACCATTATTAGATCTTAATTACCATTAAAACAACTTAATTATCAACAAAGAGATAATACTTATTGGTCTCTGAAATTATGTTCGTATTTCAATCCATAGTTATAAAAATCGAACTGGATCGGATGATTCGACCGAAAAACTAGTGAACCGGACTAGAATTGGATCCTAGTCCGGTTCGGTTTACTCTTTGGACCGTTTAAGGAATAAAACTAGTGTGAACCGGTGCAAACCAGTCTAACGGAACTGGTCTGCTTGAAAAATTTTTTAAAATGTCTCCACAAGGTCTCAAACCAAGAACCTTGGAGCAAAAGCAACCTTTACTTGCCACTTTGCCATTGCACTTCTAAGTACTATATTTGACAAATACTAATTATATAGTATACATAAATATCTAATTTAATTTAATTTTTGTTTTTTCTATTTTTAAAATTAATTATATTTTAATTATATACCATTATTAATATAAATATAAATTTCACTAAAAATTTATTAATTTACTTGTTCTATTTTATTGCTAGAATTGTGATTAAGGTTATTTGTTTTGATGTTAGTGTTAAAATCTACTGATATTATAGTTAGATGATAGGCTTTGTAAATTAATTCTTTTTTATTGTGTCAAAATAAGATACTATTGTAGTATTAAAATTTTATGGTCTTTTTATATTAGTTATTTTTAGAAGTTGAGACTTGATTCTTCATAAAATGTTAGTGAAGATATGTATTTCAAATTTAATTTTAAGTTTTTAACTATTTTATATTTTATATTTACGTGAGATCGGTTTTATCGGTTCAACCAGTGATTTATCGGTTGAACTAATAAACCAGTGAACCAGTAGCTTGACCGGTTCGATCACTAGTTCGGTTCTAACAACTATGTTTCAATCTAATTTCAAAAATTTCGATTTACTCAATTTAGTCTCCCAACTTAATAGTTATGACTCACATTGGTTCCTAATCTTATTTTTGTCACTGTCTCACAAAATCGTTAACGACATGCTGAGATGGACTAACGACTACTATATTATACATTCTAGCGACTATTTGATGTGACAATTAAAATTTTTTACCTTTTTTTTCAACTAAACACTTAAAACCCTAATATGAGTCACGGATACCTAAGTTAAAAAATAAAACTAAATAAATTAAAACTTTAAAAATCAGATTAAAGCTCGAATATAACTTCAAAACAGAACTTTAACTTATGTAATGATTAATTTAAATAAAAATCAAATAAATCAAAATGCAATATAATTTTTATCAATGTTTTCAAATTCGAAATTTTTATACCAAAATTAACTAGGATTTTTCTTTAAATTAAAAATTTAATGAAATAGTGACTTTAATTATCTTAACTAATGTCTTAATTAATTACTTTTATGTCTTAAAAAAAGTATATGAGAAGAAAATAATTAATTTGTCTACTTTAATAAATAGTTATTTTACTAAAATGAAAGAAAATATTTTTTTAGAATTTTTTAAGAACTAATTAATATTATATATATTTTGTTACACTATATTTAGTTATAAAAATTTTATTTATTTCTAATGCTTATATTAAAAATAAAAAAATTAAATTAGTGAATCTTAATCTATAATATAATAATAATATAGTAATTATTTTATATATTGTACGAATATAAATTAATTATTTCTTTATTTATAAAAATTTTAAGAGACTTGAGCTTGTTATATATATATATATTTTGACGAATGTGATATATTTTTTTATGTAAATAATCTTTTTAAAAAAATCTAATAGTTAATCTATTACCTTTTTTTTAGTCCAAATTAAATGTTTTTTATTATTTTTGGAAAGAAAATCTTTTGAGGAATTTAATAATATGTGATGAGGAATATCGAATAAATTATACAGAAACCAATTAAAATACAACATGAAAACATCTTTAAAAAAAAGCCATTTTAAACATCTTTATCTGAGTGGCCTCCTTTAAATTAAGATTAGGCAAATTACCTCTTTTAAATACAGCCTCTCATTGCAACCTTCCCTCTCCTCACGTCAACCTTCTTCGCGCAAACTGTCGTATCTCCACCTTCGCTGTATGCCGCGTGCGTCGCTTCTGCAAGGAGAAGTCGGCAAGTGACGCAATCGTGCTACCCCCCTCCAAAGCTGTTGTTGCTACGTCGCCATCCTCGTGCGAGTTGCGTGTGTGGTCCTACACGCCGTTCACGTCGTCACTGCGGGGGAGAAGTCATGTGAGTGACGCGATCACGCCCCTATCTTCCATCATGCCACAGTGGGCCCGTCCTCCCTCGCGTCGTCATCCTCCCTCCGCTGCCACTTCTTCTTCTATCGAGCTGTTGTTTCTACGTCACCGTCCTTGCGCGAGTTACGTGTGCGGTCCTTCACTCCGTTCACGTCGCTGCTGTAGGGAGAAGTCGCACAAGTAACGTGATCGTGTCCCCACTCCTCCATCGGGCCACAGTGGGGCGTCGCCATCCTCTCTCTGCTGCTTGTTTCTTCTTCTTCTGTTGTGATTTGAATTTTTTTGATGTGATTTAGATTTTTTTTCATATAATTTGAATTTTTAATATAATTTAGATATTTTTTTGATATATTATGGATGTTTTTTTGTCCCTTAGTAGAAAATATATTGGAGTTTAGAATGTAGATATTTCTTTTATAAAGAAAGAAACATTCAATTACAAATAACACATTCAATTACGAACAACAAAACATCCATAATCAATTTAATGTGATTTGGACTTTTTTAACGTGATTTGGATATTTTTTCTATTTATTTTTTCTATGTAAAGTGAATGTTTTTTTCAATATAATTTAGATATTTTTTATATAATTTGGTTGTATTTTCGTCATTTAGTTGAAAATGTATTGATGTTTAGGATGTGGATATTTCTTTTATAATTACAGATAAAAAACAACCACAATTCTTGAGAATAAATTTAATATGATTTTAAATTTTTTCTTCGATGTGGTTTGAATTTTTTTCATATAATTTGACTTTTTATAATTTGATTTTTTTTTGGTATATTGTAGATTTTTTTTTCATGAGCCTTGGGTACAGTCTAAATAGGAGTTAGCTAAAATTAATTCCACCTCTTGTTGGTTATCTAACTGAGTTATTAGTATTAAAATTCTAAGTTCTAACTTCTCATTGTAGCAAAATGTATGCTCATTGCTTTAACTTTTGGTGAGTGGATAGACCATAGACTTGTAAAAAAAAATATTAGATGTACAGTCAAATCAATCACAAATATAAAAGTATAAATATATTTCATAATTTTCAAAGAACTCAAAAATCAATCTTAGTCTCACTCCTACACGTATTCTCACATGCTTTTTAGACATAAATATAAATAGACACAAATTTTTAAACGTACTTAAAAATTGTGTTTAAGACACAATAATTTAATTTAAATGTCTATTTTATTCTTATTTATTTTTTACTATCATCTACCACCAATACTAATGTTTCCACCACTATAACTTTCTATCACTATCACCATTACCGGTAATTTTTTTAACTTTATCACAAAATAATATCTTCAAATTTTATTTATTCATCAGTTTAATAATTCAATTTTTTCTTTAAAAAAAACTGAAACATGTTGAAATAAATGAAAAAGAATAAATAAATATAATAGAAAATGATGACCAATGGTAGTGATTGGCGCAACGGTGAGAAGAGAGAAAGAGAAAAGAGGATGAAGAAAAGGAAAGAGGCGTCAATAGTAGCGGTCGACGGTAGCGCGCGGTGTGAAAGGACACAACATTGGAGGGGGAAGCAGAGGTGATAGATGTAGCGATGCAAAGAGAAGAAGAAAAAAAAAGATGAGAAAGATAAGAGAGACAATGACTACAACAGTGGTGTGAAGGAGAGACATGGTCATAAAAGAAGAAGGATGGAAGAAGGAATATGGAGGTTAAAAGAATTTGGGGTTATAAATACAAAATAGAGAAGATAAGAGAAAAGAAATTAGAGTTAGATTAATTAGGGATATAGTTAGAATTAAAAAAATAAAAATGTAAAATTTTATTTTTTATAAGTTGTATGTTAATGTTTCGATTCAAAAAAGAGACCCTAAAAATATATATTTTGTATGAGTTCAGCTAGGGAGACAATAACTTATTTGTACAATGTGTACAATGGGCTATATAAGTTACAAAATAAACATCACCCGTAATATTTAGAATAACCTAAAGAAAAATGATAACACTAATAATTATACTGGTTATTGTGAGTGTCTCATTACACTTGAGAACCACTTACTTGTGAAAATACTTAAATAATGATATGTCTTTTTTTTCTTATGTTTTTAATTTTTAACATTTTAAATTTGGCCTAATCTTGTTTCATATCAAACACACATTAGATTACTTCAAGTTTGAGGGGTGTGGGAGCATAGAGGTATGGGAATTTAATCGCATATCACAAATAATCTTAAAACTAAGCGAAAAAAGTTGCATTTAATAATACTACTTATTTAATTGGTTTAGAATTTTTCATGGTTTATTTGGAGCTAATTTATTTTAATGGTTATAATCTACAATTCTTTATTATGTGTTTGATTAACATGAGTTTGAACTTTGATTTAGGTCTTAGTGTTTGATTATAGTTAAATTTTAAATTATGATTTGAAGTGAATTTGATTATAATTTGATTTTTTTGCTTTGATTTAGATTTTTGAATTTGATTATTATTCTTAGCGGATTTGATTATAACCGTATTTTGAAGTATAATTTAAACTGTGTTTGATTATAACCTAAGTATAAATGCGAAATGAAGTTCTTTAATAATTTTTTTACACCTTTTGACAACACTTTTCCTGAAACTACAATGTTCATATTTCAAAACGCTTAAATCTATTGATATGAACATTTATCAGTTTTTTTTATGTCTTGTATTTTTTCAGAATTTGGAGTGTCGTACCATATTAGCTTTGGAGGGTCATAACTTGTATTGAGCTAATGCATTTAGCTATATGATCATATAGTTTTACTACACTGCTCTTTCTCTATATCTTCTTTTTACTATTTTGTTTTACATATTGCACAATCTGGCCCTCAATAGAAATCAATTAATACTTAATAGATCCTATTGGGATCAAAATTTGGTGATGAAAAATTTCCTACAATTTGAGAAAAGATAAATCTTTGCTCTATCAATATCTCATCTCTCAATAAGGAGGATGTCTTCTGCTGGCAATGGTCAAGAAATGGAGAATACAGTATGTACGTCAATAATTCAATATGATTATGAATAATCACACTAACATAATTGAAGGAACCAATTCTCTTGCTAATTCATATGACAAGGTTTGGTCATCTATTTGGCATCTGAATATCCCTCAAAAGTGCAGAGTTTCATATGGCGCTCAATGCAAAAACGTGAAAAACATTTTGCCCACAATCTTTTATTTGTATAAGACTTCCATTTGTTATTTATATGATTCAGAATAATTCAACATTATTTTTCAAATTTTTCTTTTTTTTTTCAAACTCTATCTTTAAGTTTTAGAATTCAATTTTTATTTTTATTTTTTTGGTTTAGAAGAAGTTCCTTAACTATTGGCAAATTTTATATAATGCGTGAAATTCACCTAACCCTTGCCGAACTTTATCATACTCGTTTAATTAAATACATGTTATAAAAAAAATGATATTTTTTGTAAACAAAATATTATTTACCTCCATTAAATATTTATAATAATTTTTTTTCACTTTTTTACGTGTGTTATTGACCATTGGCATATACTATAAAATTCTTTAACCCGACTCTTAATTATATTTTTTATTATGTTCACTGTTATTCTTTTATTTTACACTATATTTAAATATCTATTATACTATAATAAAATATATTAATGAGAATAACAAAAAAATAAGCGTAAACATAATAAAAAAGATAAAATATAGTTAAGAGTACAGTTAAAAGAATTTTATAGTATACATCAATGATCAATAACACACGTGAAAAATAAAAAAAAATTATTATAGATATTTGATAAAAGTAGATGATATTTTTATTTATAAAAGATATCATCTTTTTATTTATAACGTGTATTTAATTGAATGAGTGTGATAAAATTTGTCGAAAATTAAGCGAATTTCATGCATTATGTGAAGTTTGAGGGTTAGGCGAACTTCTCCTAAACAAAAAAAAATGGATTAAGGGAATTAAAGATAGAATATTTTTTTTAAATTAAAATTTTTTTTAATAAAGTTTAGAAAAAAAAATCTGAAAAGTCTATCTAATGTATTGATGTGGGTTTTTGATTGAGCATTAGGTGAGTATATATATAGGGTTAATAGTTAAATTCATCCCTAAAAGATTACCAATTTTTAAAATTAGTCTTTAAATGATATTTAGTCATATTAGTTCTTGAAAGATAAAACGTAAATCAAATTAATTCTTTCGTTAGTTAGATGATGATGTATCATGTTAAGTGCCACATGTCATCAGATGATTGGTTAACGTGTCAGGTCAGTGACACCTAGTACGCCACATGTCACTTGACATGTAAAAAAGTTATTTATAATTAAAATAGTTTCTGGAAGTTCAGACGTAACTCATTTTCATCCCTAAAATTTTAAAAATGAATCAAATTAGTCCTTATATAATTTTTTTTTATTTTTTCTTCATAATATTAAATTTAAAATATTTTTTAATAGTACTAATTTTAATATTATTTTTAGACCTTAATAAATAAAATACTCTTTACATAAAATAATAAAAATAATTAAATTATTATAAAATTATTTTGTCATTTGTATTTTAGTTTTATATTTTTAAATTGTAAGTTTTTTTTATAGTAAATTTTTTTTTATTTAAATGAGTTTATCAAATTATTATTGAGTATGTATTTAAAAATTTAATATTTTAAATCTCACTAAATAATATAGTAGTTACTTTAAAATTTAAATCTTTTAAATTTTAAAATTATAATTTATGTTATTGTTTAATTTATATGATAGAACTCAATAATTTAAAAACCAATTTGTGGGATCACTTGTTGAATAAAAGATTAAAATATTTAAAATAACTACTATATTTATTTAATGTAATCTAAAATATTAAAACTTTTAGTATATACTAGTTATACTAATTATTAAGATTCAACAATAATTTGAATTCTATCATATAAATATTTTATATTAAAATATTAAGATTCAATAAGTGATTCGACAAATCGGTTTTTTAATTATTGAGTTCTACCATATAAATTAAACAATAATAAAAATGATAATTTTAAAATTTTAAAAGATTTAAATTTTAAAATAACTATTATATTATTTAATGAGATTTAAAATATTAAATTTTTAAATATATAATCAACAATAATTTGATAAATTTGTTTAAATAAAAAATTTGACTAAAAAAATTACAATTTAAAAAGATAAAATTTTAAAATATAAATGACAAAATAACTTTATAATAATTTAATTATTTTTATTATTTTACGTAAAGGGTATTTTGTTTATTAAGGTCTAAAAATAATATTAAAATTAATACTATCAAAAAATATTTTAAATTTAATATTATGAAAAAAATATTTAAGGACTAATTTGATTAATTTTTAATATTTTAGGAATGAAAATGACTTATTATGAACTTTCAAGGATTATTTTGATTATAAATAACTTTTTTACATGTCAAGTGACACGTGGTGTGCTAGATGTCACACGTCAACTAATCATCTGATGACACGTGGCACTTAATGTGACACGTCATTATCTAACTAATAGAAAGACTAATTTGACTTATGTTTTATCTTTTAAGGACTAATATGACTAAAAAAATTATTTGAGAACTAATTTAAAAAATGAGTGATATTTTATAAATAAATTTGATTATTAATCCTCTATATATATATATATATATATATATATATATATATATATATATATATATATATCGTGAAAAGAATGGATTGATTATTGATTGGCGTGTGACACATGAAATGAGTGTGATTTATGTTAGATTCTATAGTATAAAAATACAAATAGAAGACAAATAAATCACTTATCAAACTAAAATACAAGTAAATATCTGACTTAAATAAATAGAAGACACAGATTTTTCTATCAGATGGTTTGAATTCAATACAGAGAAATCTATATATCCCTTATTTACAAAACTTAAAAAATTCATTTGTATTTAACATAAAAGATTAAGGATTTATTTTCCATTTTCTTTAAAATATTATATCACGGCTCGATAACAACCACAATGTATTGACCCATTAAATCAAATAATTTGAGACCAATACGGAAATTTATTTTCATGCTAATTTGAAGTTTAAAAATGCTAATTATCCTTTAACTTTCGACCTTTAATCAATCTTTTTAAAGATTTATTATTATTTAATTTAAATATCCACTTTTAGGTACTAATTGTTCAAAAAGTTAAAAAAATTATTTGTTTTTTATTTTTTTTTCTAAAAACTAAATAAAAGATAATATTAAAAAGATACTTAGTTATACAGTTTTAAGTTATATGGGCAGAAGAAAATCTTGTTATATTGTCATTTTGTACAGTGTAGTATGCTCAAATGCATGTGAAAACCACATTAGTGACGTGACATGTAATCATTATCAAAAAAAAAATTATATGGTACAGATCTAAATCTGTACAGATTTAAAGATTTAAAGATGTGGTAAAATCTAAACCACACATCTTAAAACTACACTTTTCACTTAAAACTGTAACTCTTCACAAAGAAAAGCGTCACCTAATGAAAAAAAGTAAATTAGAAGATTTAAGAGAAGAAATAATTAAGTTATCAAAATTAATAGATCAAAAATTAATGATTTTAACTAATGTTAATTGTAATGACACCGAATTCTTAAAATCAATACAAAATGATTTTTTTCAAAATCTTTATTTTACTATAAGTTTTATTGAAGGACTTCAAAAACCTGAAAAAACTTATTTTTCACACGGAATTTCTAAAAAATGTTACCATGGAAATGACTCCCCGCATCTTTATCATACCTTCAACCCACAATTAAATTCTATAGTAGATATGCTTGAAGAAATATTAGTATCCATAAAATTTCAAAGAAATAAGGAAAAAGAGAATCCCAAAGAAGAAAATTTTAAAAATATAATCAACATAACAGACTTAAAAGTAAAACCACCATTAAAATTATGAATATTGAAGAAAAATTAGAAGAAGTTACAATGCTTTTTAAACAATTAAAAATGGCTCAAGAAAATAATATTATGGAACATGGTTTTCAAATAGAAGAAGAATTAGTAAATTTTGAAAACATAGAAAATAAAGAACACATTCTAGATTATTCAAGTGACGAAGAACCAGCAATTCCAATACAAGTAAAAAATGAAGCTGGAACATCTAAGGATAATCAATCTCAATTTAAATGGGAACAGGTTTTGATAATTATGCCTTTAAAAAAGGGTTTATAAATAAAGATTCAAAATATACAAAAATACCATCAAAATACGTTCCTAAAATCCAGGAAATGGAAGGAGAAAGAATGCTCGACTTAGACTGTAAAAAGAATGAAAAAGAAATTTTCGAAAATTGGTTGAATTCCTTTTTATTAGAAGCTTTTACTAATCCAAAGCTTAGTGAATTGTCTGAAAGAGATATTTGGAATTACATAGGGTTTCATACTAAAGGAACTATAAGAGATTATCTGACATCAATAAAAAACCAAATAATAGAAGATTTAGCAACAAAAACAACAGCTTACGATAAGATATTATATATAATGATGATTCTATATAAAGAATTTTTTGGAAAAAATATTTTAGATCATAGACAAGAAGTCTATAATAAAGAATATCAAGAAGCAAAAAATCATCTAGTCTATATGATCTATGTAATGTAGAGTCTTATATATGTGAATATAGAATACATTATTACAAATTAAAAGAAGAAGATAAAAATCATTATCTTAGTATGTATATAACAAAACTTCCATATCCTGCTAATGAATTTATAATGGGAAGATTTATAAGAGAAATAAATAGAGGGACAATTGAAAATAATTTTGGTGGAGCAACCTCTGCAATAAGAGAGGAAATAAAAGAACGTTGTATGCAAGAAGCAACTCAAAAAAGATTTGCAAATATAATTAGAATTTGCTGTCAGGATAATGAAGAGATACCCCAAAAATATGGGTTTAATAAAAATTTTCAAAGAAAAAGAAAATACCAATTTAGAAAAAGAAAATACTATCCAAACTGGAGAAAAAAGAGGTATTTTAGAAAAAGAAATAACAATAAAAACAAAAGACAAAAAAGTGACTATTGCCCGAATAAAAAAGAAAACTGTAAGTGTTGGTATTGCCAAGAAGAAGGACACTATGCAAATGAATGTCCGAAAAAGAAGGATAAAAAGAATCTTACTAAACAAATAGAAATCGCTAAGTCTTGTTTCATGGAACCATTAGAGGAATCTGATGGTAACTTAGACTATATTTTTGAATATGTCTCAGAAACAGACTCAGAGATTGAGTAATAATGCCATATTTATTACTATAAAAATAACAGAAAAGTTTATAAATGCTTTCATAGATTCTGGAGCAACACAATGCTTTGCTAGTTCAAACATAAAACTTGATTGGAAAAAATTAAAGAAACCATTAAGAGTTAGAATAGCTGACAAATCAATACATAAAATTGACCAAAAAGCAGAGATGACTGAAATTTTTATTCAAAATTATAGGTTCATTGTTCCATCTATATATATGTTAGATTCTGGAATGGATTTTATCATAGGAAATAACTTTTTAAAGCTATATCATCCATTCATTCAAGAATTAACATATATAGTTTTAAAAGCTCTACACGATTTTTCAATAAATCAAAAATCGAAACGTATAAAAATACCAACCACTACTATAGATAAGATTTTAAAATTTAAAATATTTTCTATATTAGAGACATGTTATTTAAATTTATACTTTCAGATAAAAATTCCAAAAAATAATCTTGAAACAAAGATAGAAGAACTTCTGGATGAAATTTGTGCTGAAAATCCTTTAGATATTAAAAATACAAATAACGAATTAGTAAGTATTAAATTAAAAGACCTTACAAAAGAGATAAATGTTCCAAATAAAATTTCTTATTCTGCAAGAGATAGAGAAGAATTCTCATTAGAATGTAGAGATCTTTTGGAAAAAGGAATTATAAGATTAAGTAAAAGTCCTCATGCGGCTCCAGCCTTTTATGTCGAAAACAATAATGAAATTAAAAGGGGAAAACGAAGAATGGTTATTAACTATAAAAAGATGAATGAAGCAACTATTGGTGATGCTCATAAGCTTCCAAGAAAAGATTCTATTTTAGAAAAAATCAAAGGAGCAACTTGGTTTTCATCTCTTGATGCAAAATCAGGATATTGGCAACTTCGTTTAGACGAAGAAACAAAGAAATTAACTGCTTTTACTTGCCCAAAAAAAGAATCAACAAGTGTGTTGCTTTATGAATGGAATGTATTACCATTCGGATTAAAACAAGCCCCAGGTATTTATCAAAGATTTATGGAAGAAAATCTAAAAGAGTTAAATGAATTTGTTTTAGTGTACATTGATGATATACTAATTTTTACAAAACAAGATAAAGAAGATCATCTTCAAAAATTATTAATAGTTTTAGAAAGATGTAAAGAAAAAGAATTAGTTCTTAGCAAAAAGAAAGCAAGAATAGCAAAACAAGAAATAGAGTTTCTTGGATTAATTCTATCCACCCAAGGAAAGCTAAAATTTCAACCAAATGTTCTAGAAAAAGTAAATTTATTTCCTAATAAAATAGAAGATAGAAAACAATTACAAAGATTTTTGGGGTGTATAAATTATATTTCTGATCAAGGATTTTTAAAGAATATAACAGAATATACTAAAAGCTTATTTCCAAAAATAAGTACTAAAAAAGAATGGAAATGGGATGAAAAAGATAGTATGCAAATTCAAAGAATTAAAAAATTATGTGAAAAACTTCCAGAACTTTATATTCCAGAAAAAATGACTACTTAATAGTAGAAACAGATGCCTCAGACATAACTTGGTCAGGATGTCTAAAAGCCAAGAAAGCTATAAAAAGCTTGGAACAAGAAAAAGAATCACTAGATTCTAAATATTCCCCAAAGGAATTACTTTGCAGGTATATTTCAGGAACTTTTACTCCAATAGAACAGAGGTATACCACTCATGAAAAGGAAACTCTAGCAGCAATTAAATCTCTTAAGAAATGAAAAATTAATTTACTACCCAGAGAATTTACATTAAGGACAGATTCAAGTTACCTAACAGGTTTTATACGATATAATTTAAAAGTTGATTATAATCATGGACGATTGGTAAGATGGCAATTATTTTTGTTACAATATCCAATAAAAATTGAATATATTAAGGGTGACAAAAATGTTATTGCAGATACATTAACGAGAGAATGGAGTTCGTCTACAACGCATTAGATCAAGAAATTCAAAAATATGAACAAGAACTCGAAAAATGCAAGCATTGTCAGCAAATAAGGACACAGATCCAATCCCTCAAGAAGGCCATTGAAGCAATGAAATCAACACAACAAGCAAAACCATCAGAGTTCAGCCAGCTAAGCGTGGTGGACAAATCAGGTGAAGAAAAAATTTTAGAAAACAAAACAATTGCTGAAATCATTAAAAAATCCACCCAAGATAAAAAATATTATGTAATATTCATGTCCGTCTTTTCAGGAAATTTTCAACCAATTGATCAGATGCAAGACTTAACAATTTACAGTCATGAAGGAAGACTAGCCAGCACACTAGCAAGGGTCTTCGAAAGAACTCAAAAGATAACAAGGGAATCTCACACAAGAATCAATTATAAAAGCAGAAATACTCTGCTTGTGTCCAGTAAAAGAAATGAAATTGAAGAAAGAGAGATGAGACTCTTGGTAGAGTTTGAATCTGCATTCTACAATCTATCCGGGCTCTTAGAAAAATTCCCTGAAGGGATAAAAAGGAATCTCTGCTATTTGATAAAAAATAGAGAAGACCACAAGTGCCAGCTGTGTGTCTCAGAAATATCTGAAGAAGGCAATAATGAAATGGGATCCACCCACAAAAAGAAGACAGCTCATCCACCCACATAAAAGAAGAGGACAGCGCATCTGAAGTATCTCTCGACATTATTGCATAATGACGTAAGCGCTTAGGTCATAGAGCACCAACAATGTAGCTGGTGCAAGATAATAAACAATGACGTAAGCAATAATGTCATAAGAAGGGTAAGGATGAGAATTGTCCATCAGACCCAACCATTATAAATAGATTGCTTAGGCAATTGTAGAAGTATCAAACAATAGAAAGCAGAAGGCTAAGAGTACTCATATGCTAGGAGAGCAAGGAGGAAGCGGCCGAGGCGATTCTATAGTTTGAAGAAGAATTCCCTTAGGAAAAACCAATTCTAAACTCCCCTCTGGAGTTAGTATCCACAATCTCCCCTCTGGAGATAAAAACATCTTATGTAAAATATTCTAAATAAAGGAAGTTTTTCTCCAGAAAGGTACGCATTTATCTTAATCTCATAGTTATGAATTATTTAGAAAGTTTAGAATTAACGGAAGAATCTGATTATTATAGATTATCTGCCTTATTAGATAATGAAAAACAGGCTGTTCTAAAAACAGAATTAAATCTCAAATCAAATGAAAATTTTAATAAACAAAATCTTTTAAAAGAAGTTTTTAATAGAAAAAATATAATATACTATGGAAAAATTCAACTTGAAGCCCCTATAAAGATAAAATATGCTAATGGAGAACTTGAAATAGCTTTGATAAATGATGAAGAATTGAGTAAACAGATTGAGAAAATTAAGGATCAACAAAAAAGATCTAAAATTGGATGGATTCATATTAGTACTATACAAGTCTTAATCAAATCTACATATATGAAAGGAATTAATTCACTAATAAGCTTAGCAATCTGTGACAAAAGAATTACTGATGACCCAATAGATCAAATAATTGGAATTGTTCATGGAAACTTGGCAAACGTAAATGTTAAATTCAATGCCCATCTTGGATATGCTATACCTTTATCAACTGAAAATCTTGGAAGATCTATAAGCTTGGCTTATAAATTTCACAGAAAAAATATAATGGAACAAGACGATGAACCATTACATATGCAATAAATTATGCTTTAACAAATAGCCATTATAGTATAATATTTAAAAACAGAGAAAGAATTTATGTCGATGAATTATTTCAGAAAATTGTAAAAACAGAAATACCAAAATATAAAGCTATTGAAAACCCAGTTCTTTTACTAAAAGAACCATCAAGAAAATTAGTTTCATCAAATTTTCAAATAAGAGAATCCAAAATTAATAGCCCTTTAAGTTTATCTAAGTTAAAAATTAAAGAAGAAAATTCTGAAATAAAAGAATTAACAAAAAGGGTCGAAAAATTAAATGAAACCCTAAACACTAAGTTATGACAATAAATAAAGAGAAAATATATGTAACCTATCAAGACAAGAAATAAGAGCTCTTTGAAAGAGAAAATCGATTGAATTATTTACAGTTTTCTGAAATAAATCAAAAAGCATTTGAAGCTCTAAAAATAATCTATGACAAATTGAAAGGAGAAGTTAAAGAGTTAGAAACATTAATAGAATCTCTAGAAAATAGTGATGAATTGATGATAGAATTTGCAGAAATTCTAAGATAAATAATGAAGTATACAAAGATTGAAAGACCAGAAAACAAAATAAAAAGAAAAAGGGCGAAAAAAATTAAAAAGTAAAATAAAGGAGTACAAAAGGGAATTAAATAATATTCAGTTCGAAATTAATGACCTTATAATAGAAAGGATAGAAATAAGAACAAATATAAACAAGTTGGAGTTAAACTTAAAAAATTTATAAATGCCTGGAACACCATATTATGATTTAAAAGAATTAAAGCTGTTGAAAAAAAAAATGGAGAATGAAGTTGAAAAATTAAAAAGACATTTAGAAACAACAAAAAGTGTAGAAATAAAAGAAGTTTTGGAGGATTTGAAAAATTATATCAAAGAAAAAGACAAACAAATAAAAAATTTTATATACAATAATCAATGCAAAAAAGAATATTATAAACTAAAACAAGATTGAAAAACTATAAAAATGAAATCAGAATTAGTAATAGTAGAAATGCTCAATACTTTTGATTATGAAATTACAAATTATAAAGTACCACTAACCAAATCTATACAAATTATAAACTTATTCGAAACAAAATATGAAGAGTTGATTTTAAAAATTGGTATCAGAGCCAAGTTAACGATTAAGGGTAACACTTTTTCTTTAAGCAACACTTTTAGTGATACACTTTTAAATCAATAAAAAACAAAAATCTGTAATCTGTACCAAAACACATCTGTACACTAGATGGACCCTATCAAAAATTATAAGCAAGACTAATATGCATGCAAAATGGCCAAAAAATATATACAAGTATAAAAGAAATGAAACATATTAATTTTACAAGGTGCAATCACATTTTACAAGGTGCAATCACAAGGAGAATTACAACATCTACCTTAACGGAAAAAGACAAAGGAAGTATAACCCACAAAATTAGGGTGAAGAGGAAGGGTGTTAACGTAATTTTCCAAACTTAGTAAGGTTTACTGTATAAACCAAGCAAGGATTTTTCCCTCTCTTCTACTCTTTTCCTTGCAGCTTCTCTTGCCTTAAGAGCTGCTTTCTCTTCTTCAGGGATAACTTTAGCTTTGCACTTCTCTTCAGGTCTCTTCCTCTTACCAACAGTAAGAGATGAAGGGGTACCTTTCACATTTCTTTTGGAATTCAAAGAATAACTAACAACTGGCCCTGGTGAAGGTCCATTTTGAGATTTATTTTCAGTTTTTTCTTTGACTAATTTTGATTGTGAAGTTGACAAAGATTTTGAATTTGGTCCACTGATCCCAGCATTTGACGAAAACTGAGGTGAGGCATATGCTTCTTCCTGAGTCACCCACTTCCCTGTTGAAATTTCTTTGAGTAAAGGTGTAGATTACATTGAAGGCGATATTGCAGACGATACCATTTGGTTTTAAATAATCTACGATATTCACTTATAGAAATCGTGTGTAATGTCACTTAATCACAGACGAAATCAAATAATCAATATAATATTAGTTCATAGTTCATATAGTAAAATGAGAAAAGGAGAAGAATAAGGCCCAAACCAAGAGCATCAGAATAGTAAAACCCTGATTTTGGATCATAGCAAAATCCATTTGTTTTATGGTAGTAGTAACCTGAATTGTCATCGAACTGCCATTCTGCAAATTATGCAGTCAACATCAGGTATGCATAAAATAGAATTGCATGACAAAATACGCTTGAAAGTCGCAATGCATAGTTACATGAGTTGAGTATATAAAGCTAAGTGGATATTTTATCGATCCGTAACAGCAGCAAAAATGTATTTTTGTTTAAATCTCAACTCAGAATAAATAACGATACACAATATGAGAAAAGGCAAAGCAGTTCCAAATTTCTCTAAGGGGAAAAAAGGTTAATTATTTTTTTTTTTTATTCGACTAATTTTTGCATTTCATTGATCTTGGTGTGACATGAAAACATATCTAATTTTCGATATCGCAAATGTTCAACAGTTTTTATTTTCTTATCTTTTATTTATGAGTTAATTCTAGGATACCTACAGAATGCTATCAGACTAAGCCAATTAATTATTAATAGACATGTATCAAGAAAATAAATAAACAAAAACTCATACTTACAACCTTGGTCATCCAATTCATGAGATTGTCTGGTTTCCTCAAACTTTGCTTTATCCTTTTGATAGCTGCGCTGTGCTTTCTGCAAAAGAGAACACAGATATAATAAAAGTTATACATCTAATCTGAGTGTAAATGCATATAAAACATTAACACTTGTCTAGATATTTTCAAATCCTGTACAACCTATTTTTGAGTTCCTAATCCGAAGTTGCAAAAATTGTATAGTCCCTTTGGAATTTGAAGGCTGTTCTGAAATCAGGTCTTATATTTGGACTATAAGCAATAGTATACATGTGGAATTGTGAGTTATGCATTAGTCATGTGGATCACATAAGATACTGTTTATTATCATAAATCATGGTCGTAGACAAGCTATTAAAACTAAGTTATGAAAATGGTTTTGTATATAATTTTCTAACCCCATCTAATATCTATCTATTGGACAGCCCTGGATCTGATATACTCTTATTACTAAACAACCGACTAAGGTGATTTTATCATCTTTCTTTTTTAACTTTTTCACAACAAGTGCTATCCCATTTATTTCAAATGTAATGATTACTAATTCACAAGCAAGCTTTCCAGTGAAACTAGACAAAAGGCATATACACAGAAATAAATCATACGCTTCTATATCAGAAGCTAGCATATACTCAAAGGGTTTTTGAAACAATGGACGAAAGAGCCAGGTAAGCATCATTTTAACCAATAAGAGAAGTGTAAAAAGATTTTACCGCTTCAATTTGCTCAAGGGCGCGAGCTGTTTCCTTCTGCTCTTTCTCCTTAGTAGCATTCTCCTTTCGCATAACAGCTAGCCTCTTGGCAACATTGTCTTTGTGGCGTTGACCAAGCTCATGATTTCTAATGCTCGAAGGATTGTTCGATATATAAATTTTACAAAAGTCACACCATTTGTTACCCTGGCTCACCCAGTACTGAGAACAAAAAAAATAAAATGTAATCAATAACAAAGTGCCTCCAATCAAAATCCATTACAACTCACAAGTCTAACTTACACACATCATAAAAGTGAACAAATCACCACATCTCAATAATCCACATTAATATTTGCATTCTTCTCTAACGAAGGAAGCAGGATCATATAATGCAAACAATAGAACTACCTTCGGTTGAAAATATTTGTTGACTTGACAACATTAGTAATCAGAAGTCATATCATATTAACAATGTAGTGAAATAGACACAGCTTACAGTTTCATCAACCTACACTTCTGTGAATTATTATAATTTACAAAACCAAAATAATATTACATTAATTTGGCTTTTAGGTACCAAAGCTGGCATCTAGTATCACAACTGAGAATTAACACGGGAAAGGTAATTTTGAATGCGGGAACATAGAACGTAAATTTAAAAGAAAAAATAGAGAAAGCTAAAAGCATGGAATATAATTAGAGAAATTAAATTAATAAAAATTGGGCATTTACTTCCGTCATGGCAGTAAATTAGGGTTCCGAATAGGAGGGTACGAAGAGATTTTGGAGATGTAGGTTAAGCTCTGAAAAGCTTGGAGTGGTTGGAACTTTGAAACTAGGCGTCTCTAAATGTCTTCAACTTTCAAAACCTTGACAACGAAGAAGAGGAGCTCGAAAACTCGGTCCGAGACGTGAGAGACACCGCAATGACGGAAACGAACGACTGCATCGGCAAATTCTTTAATGGGCCTGTGCCAAAATAGAGTCAGGAAGAGAGTTTTCTAGGCCCAAAAAACATAAAGGTCTGACCAAAATGAAAAAAGAATCATAAGCCGCCAACGGGTAGGAGGCCTGATTCAAGTGGCACATTATATGCCGCTGAGCCTTTAGTTGAATGGCAAAATATAGTGTTTTTTAATATTTTTCATCTGGGATCGATCCTTGGCAATGATGGAGTAATAGATGACAAAAAAAAAAAAAAAAATTGACATATCATGTGTCTACCAAACAACTACATTCGAATTCGAATTTGAATTTGAATTTGGCTTTAACCGTAGTGAACCAAAAAAAAAAAATCCATATAATATAATGTGAATTTTTATTTAGTATATGTTTCAACTTTTAAGATAGTCTTTCCTAATTAGAATGGGCAAATACGAAAATTATCAATTCTAATTAAAATATAAAAAAATTTCTAACTTACAATTTTTTATTATTAGGCCAATATTTTTAATTTAATTATTTTTATTTTCAATGTTCTCTTCATATGTAAGAGAAAAGAAAGAGAGACAGGAAAAAAGAAGAATACTGCGGAAGAAGAGTAAAAAAAAATGAAAGAGGAGAAAATCAAAATATAGAAAAAGTATAAAATGATAAAAAAGTAGAAGAGGTAAAGTAACAAAGAGCAAAAACAAAGGAGGAGGGAGTGAAGAGAAAGGACAAGGACAAGTAGAAGAAAATAAATTCAGAATTATGAAGGAAAAATAAGGATCTAATCCAAAATACTTTATTAAGTTTGGGTCTACAAGTTGTTCTTCTTCTGTGTTTTATCCTAACAATTAAACATGTTTTGTTTTTTGAGTAAATGTTCTATTTGGTCTCCGAAATTCAAATTGCATATTAATTAAATTCCTGACTTTCATAAATGTCCAACTACGTCCCTTAAATTGAAAGACGTGAGTCTCCATTTGTTCTCGAGTAAACTGCCATCTTAATAGTGCTTCCGTCTTAATAACCCCTTAAATTCCTGACTTTATGCTAATAATATAAAAACGACGTCGTTCAAGGAGAACCCACCTGAAACCTGCCTCATCCTTGCTGAGACCTGGAGTTTCCATCTCCCCTCTCTTCTTCTCCATCACCCTTTATTCCAAGAAGACATTGCCACAGAAGACTCCTTCACCACATGTTGCAAGATACCGAGACCGATCCTCACACTCTGTGCCCTTAACCATCTCCTGAAGTCATGGTTGTTGTCGCATGGGCATTGCCACGCAAGGCCATCACCGTGCCTCCCCCGATTTGAAAAATCAGAGTATCGTCTTCATCGGTGACCCCTAATTCAACTTGGAAGTCTCTTTGGCCTCTTGTCCGACTGCACGCCGTGTCCTTCTCCCTGAAGATGTCTCTGCTTCGGCGCTATTGTGACACCGCTCCTCTCCTCCAGCGGCAATTTCACGTCTGCGGTCATTTATAAAAGTCAGGAATTTAATTGATGCACGATTTGAATTTTGGAGATCAAATGGGGTATATACTCTTTGTTTTTCTATACCTTTGTGTTCAATTTTTTAAGACAAATTAAACATCCGTAAGAGTTTGTGACAAATTCCTGAAGGAAGTGAATTTGAATCTTCTTTGATAACATAATAGACAATTTCTAAGTACTTCCATAAACACTCATTGGAGGTATACTTGATTTTGATGAGTTGATCGAGATAATTGAATGTTAGTTTTATGGAATAATTTGAAGTTCGCTTAGTATATGATGGACTTGAATTGTGTAGTAAGAATACTAATGATAATTTTAATGAAGGAGTGATCTGGATGAATGGTTTGAGAAATTTGATAGTTATATTATTGATGGGTTAAGGAGAGAGTACAAAGGCTAGTGGAATTTGATATGTTTGTTAGTTAGTTACTGTTCCGGCTCAACCCATCAGCGACCCGGGTCCGGGCTTGAGTGGCTGACCCGACGGGTCATACAACCCGAGCCAGGAAGGGACCTGCCTTCCCTTCCTCATCCATGTGGAACCTGGACAGCTAGCAGAAGCTTCTAGGAAGGTGGGCCTGACCACAAGGGGTCCACCTGAGTACGGACTATAAGAGGAGAGGGACCTACCCCTCCCCAGAGGTACGTCACTTACTCTAACCCTAAATCACTGCCTCTTGTACCGATACTGAATTGAGCGTCGGAGTCCTTGCAGGTGGCCCTACCACATTGTCACCTCGCGGATCCCAGCCCGCAACATCCTCCAGACTCGCAGCTTGTGCTCAGGTCCTAACCCCTTCAAGTCTCTACTCAGCATCAGTTCGTCCCGATCCACTACACACCCGAGCAGACAAAACATTGGCGCTGTCTGTGGGGACCTGACACAGATGGATTTCCTTCTGGGAAAAGAAGAAGAGGAGGCACGCGAGGAAGTGGGAACTCGCCAGATGAGTAGGTTAGCTTCTGTCGCCTCTTCCCATGAGTGCACGGGAGCGTGATCCTGTAGAAACGACCCACCCTCCAGCTCCCACGAGAGACGTCTGATAAACCCATATTTTATGATATATTTTGTGCTTAGTTTGAGTGATTTATTCAATCCTTCACCCACTTATTCATATTAATTGCATGGTTTTACTTTTCCTTCCTTATTATGTGATGTATGTGAAAAACATATTTCCTATGCTTTAAAATTAATTAATTTAATTACCCTTTATTATCATTCGATGTCGTGATTTGTGTGTTGAGTAGTTTCAGATCTTTTAAGGCAGGAATGACTTAAAGGATGCAAAGGAAACATACAAAAATGGAAGGAAAGCACAAAACGGAGTTTCTGAAGAAACTGGTAGCGACGCGACCGCATGGACGACGCGGCCGCATGCCAAGCGTGAAGAAGCAGCGACGCGGCCGCATGACTGATGCGGCCGCGCACCTAAAGAACACCTATGACGCGGCCGCGTGACTGACGCGACCGCGCGACAAGGAAAGCTCCAATTGACGCGACCGCGTGACCCACGCGGATGCGTAACAGAGACCACGCACCAGAATTTGCAGAAAGCGTTCATAGCAAATTCTGAAGCCCTTTTTGGCCCAAATCCAAGTCCAGAAGGTATAGACCAGAGGTTATGAATTGGGGAAATGCATCCATTCAAAGACTCTCAAATTTTAGTCACAATTCATGATTTAGATTTAGTTTGGAGAGAGGTTCTCTCCTCTCTCTCTTAGGATAGGGATTTAGGACTTCTCTTAGTTTTAGGAGTGACTCTCGATCCCAGGTTCAATGTTTCTTTTTATTTACTTTCTCTTTTATTTGTCTATGAACTTTTCCATGTTACATTTGATATTTCTATTTAATATGATTTGAGGTATTTTCAGATTTATGATTGCTTTATTCTATTTATGATGTCTTCAATTTAATTTAGAATTTTCCCTCTTGCTTTGAGTTAAATAATTGGTAACTCTTGAATTATCAAATAAAGCAGTGGTTGAAATTGGCAGATCGCTCTAAAGCTAGTCTTCCCACAGGGATTGACTAGGACTTGAGGATCAAATTAATTATTGCACTTGATTTTCCTTTGCTTTAGTAAAGGTTAACTGATGAGCGGATAATTTATACGCTTTTTGGCATTGTTTTCATATAGTTTTTAGTAAGTTTAAGCTACTTTTAGGGATGTTTTCACTAGTTTTGATGTTAAATTCACATTTCTGGACTTTACTATGAGTTTGTGTGTTTTTCTGTGATTTCAGGTAAATTCTGACTGAAATTGAGGGACTTGAGCAAAACTCTGAAGAAGGCTGACAAAAGGACTGCTGATGCTGTTGGAATCTGACCTCCCTGCACTCGAAATGGATTTTCTGGAGCTACAGAACTCCAATTGGCGCGCTCTCAACGGCGTTGGAAAGTAGACATCCAGAGCTTTCCAGCAATATATAATAGTCCATACTTTATTCGAAAAATGACGACGTAACTTGGCGTTGAACGCCAAGTACACGCTGCTGTCTGGAGTAAAACGCCAGAAAAACGTCATGATCCGGAGTTGAACGCCCAAAACACGTCATAACTCAGAGTTCAACGCCAAGATATGCCTTAGCACGTGAATTCATCAAGCTCAGCCCAAGCACACACCAAGTGGGCCCCGGAAGTGGATTTATGCATCAATTACTTACTCATGTAAACCCTAGTAGCTAGTCTAGTATATATAGGACATTTATCTATTGTATTAGACATCTTTTGACCACTTTAAGTCTTTCATTATTCGGTCACTTGATCATGGAGAGGGCTGGCCATTCGGCCATGCCTGAACCTTTTGCTTATGTATTTTCAACGGTGGAGTTTCTGCACACCATAGATTAAGGGTGTGGAGCTCTGCTGTACCTCAAGTATTAATGAAATTCTATCTTCTTTTATTCAAATCTCTCTCTTATTCTTATTCCAAGATATTCATTCGTACCCAAGAACATGATGAATGTGATGAGTCAGATTACCCTCATTATCATTCTCACTTATGAATGTGCGTGATTGACAACCATGTCCGTTCTACATGCAACAGAGCTTGAATGCGTATCTCTTAGATTCCCCAACAGAATCTTCGTGGTATAAGTTAGATAGTTGGCGGCATTCATCTGGATCCGGAAAGTCCAACCTTGTCTGTGGTGTTCCGAGTAGGATTCCGATCATGAATGACCGTGACGTGCTTCAAACTTTAACCTGCTGGGCGTTGGTGACAGACGCAAAAGAGGGATTCTATTCCAGTAGGAGCGGGAACCAACCGGTGATTAGCCGTACTGTGACAGAGTGCGTTGCATAGTTTTCACTGCGAGGATGGGATGTAGCCATCAGCCATGGGTGATGCCTCCAGACTGGTTAGCTGTGCGAGTGACAGCCGCACAGGTTATTTCCCCGTGAGGAATGAAAGTAGCCACAGTTGATGGTGAACCCCTATACAAAGCGTGCCATGGAAAGGAGTAAGAAGGATTGAATAGAAGCAGTAGGAGAGCAGGCGTCCTTGGGCTCTACAACATCTCCATCCGCTTATCTGAAATTCCTACCAATGAATCTGCATAAGTGTTCTATCCCTTTTATTATTTATTTCTTTTTATTATTCCTATCCTCAAACCCATAAATAATGTTTAATTTGCCTGACTGAGATTTACAAGGTGACAATAGCTTGCTTCATACCAACAATCTCTGTGGATTCGACCCTTACTCACGTAAGGTTATTACTTGGACGACCCAGTACACTTGCTGGTTAGTTGAACGAGATTGTGAAGGAAATAAACAATGCCCTCAGAGTATACATCCTTTATAAATACATAACAAGTGATCACAATTTCGTCCACCATTAACTAAGTGGGATTAAAGTCCAATTCTCATCACAATTGATAAGGATAGGACTTCCAGTTCTAATACCCTGCCAAAAGTTTTATTAGTTATTAATTTATCAATTCTGTAATCTATTTCTCTTGCTTAAAACCTTTTTCTACCCCAAACACTGTTTTTCCATAACCAATAATAAGAACACCTCCCTGCAATTCCTTGAGAAGACGACTCGAGCTTTAAATACTCGGTTATCAATTTTAAAGGGGTTTGTTACTTGTGACAACCAAAACGTTTGCACGAAGGGATTTCTGTTGGTTTAGAATCTATATCTATAACGCGACTATTTTTATAAAATTCTTTACTAGCAAAAATCCTAACGTCAAAATGGCGCCGTTGCCGGGAAATTGCAAACGTGTGCCTTATTATTGGTTATTGTAAATATTTTTCAAAAAAAAATATATTTTTCTTGTACTTGTTTATTTGTTTCTCCTTTTTCCCCCTTATTTCTGATAACTACTATGAATTCTCACCCCTCTCGCTTTGAGTTTGGTTCTAACTTTGTTGAAGGAAATAGAAATCACAGCAGGAATATGCATCAAGGTCAGACCAATCAAGGATGGATGGAGGCAAGAGAATCTAATCAACCCTTTAGGCAACAACACCCTCCAAGATATCATGGACAAAGACCATTCTACAATGCATACCCAGCTGAAAGATATGGTGGACAACCTTGTAACTACCAACAAGCCCCACCCTGTGCTTAGAGACCATCCTCTCGACATAACTTTGAACCACCACACTCACAATCTTCTTTTCACCATTCACTACCACATGATCCTTATCCACCCCAACGCCAATCCAGTTACTCCCACGAACCACCACTCCCTTATGCACCATGTCCATATCCATCAAGCCAAGAATCACAGGTTCGCTTCGAAGAATCCGTAAACCAATTCAATGCAACCCTTCATCAACTGGAGCCAGTAATAAATCAATTATCTTCCAGACGTTCAGACACTCAACAGACTCCCATGGCTTCATGTTGGGAATCTAATGAAGAATGTATTGTGAAGAAGACACAAGAAACTCCAGTGGACAGCATAGAGCATAACTTCGTACTGGAACAAATAGTGGAAGCTGTCATGGTAGACGAAGAAGAGTTGGTTGAAGATTTAGGAGATGCCGAACCGCCACCTGAATCCAGAGTTGTGGAGAATTCCGTCAAGGATGTTACAATTGATGCTAAAGAGGATTTTGCACCGCCTCCAATGCAAATATCTTATGAAGAACTGAACGGAATAACCCAGGACGCAGGTTTCCTTGATGATGATAATCACGAGTCCTGTTCTCTTAGTGACGAACTTGCATCCGCAAGTGATTTCTTTGAGACAGAAGAATCTTCCCCGAGTGAACATGAAGATGATGCTGAGGTAGATTTTTCTCAACCTCCAATATATGACTTGAGCGACGATAAGGGAGAAATTGAAGACTCTGATCAAGATATGGTTGAAGTGGAAGAAATTTGCAAAGAAATGGAAGAATTCACAGAAGGTTATAAGGGAGTAGAACTTACAGAACCATTGGAAACACCTATCCCAAGGCCATTACCGCCCAACACAAACTACAAGTGGGTAAAATCCTTGCCTTTTATCTTCAATCTTCCACTTGAATATGGTTTGCTTGAAACAGATGGCCAGTTTAGAGCTCTCTGCGGCTTTAAGAGTAAGAGGGAAATGGCTCGTACTCAGAGCGGGTGCACAAGGTTAAATAAGGTTCCACGCTTCAACTCGAAGTGCAAGGATTGGTATCATGCTCAATTGAATGGATCACAGAGAACGTTTGGTCGCCGTGGTGAGAATCTACTTTTTAAACCGTCCGGATGGAAACATGTAGATCAAGACGGAGGCGGATTTAAAAGCAAAGCTTGGGATCATGGATTCTATGCTGACATTCATCACTCTGGGAGCCTGAGAATCTGTTTGAAGCTGCTCAGAAGCTTTACATGCCTAGTTTGGGACCCCGGAGGCTATTGGCATTCCAAGCATTGGTGGAGATTTTTGGACGAATTTAAACATAAGCCGCCATAACAGGATGTTCATCCAATGTCCAACTTAAGGACTTTATCTAAAAGTGCTGGGTGGGAGACAACCCACCATGGTATGATCGTTCCTTTTTCATTTTTATTTAGTTTTATTTCTTTTCAAGTTTTATTTTATTCTTCATTGAACCTGGAATCATACATAGCATTCACATTAAGCATTGCATTCTGCATTTTGCAAAAAAAAATATACACACGCGACGCGGCAGCATCGCAGACGCGTCCGCGTCACCAGTGCGTTGGGTAGAAAAGAATTGAATAGAGAGTCACGCGAGAGCGTGGCTGGAGGCGTGCCAGTGGCACAAATCATCCCACGCGACCGCGTCGCTGACGCGTCCGCGTCACATGGGCATAATGGCCTTCCACGCGGCCGCGTGCCCTGATTTTCGACGTAAAAAGGGTGCACAACAAAATATTGTGTGAGAGTGGTGCTGGATTGATGCTGGACACACAATCCCTATCACGCGACCGCGTCACCAACGCGTCCGCGTCATTCCTTTCTGAAGCCCACTCACGTGATCGCATGCCCCACACGATCGCGTCACCCCAAATTTGGCAAAAATAAAAATTCGAACAGAGAGTTGTGCGAGCGCGAGGCTGCCCTCGCGCGAGTAGCATAACCTGAGTCACGCGTCCGCGTCGACTGAATTAAAGCGCAATCACGCGAACGCGTGCCCCACGCGGCCGCGTCGCTTACGCCGCACAGCTCAATCCTAATTTGCCAAATATCTTATCTTTTCTTCCCTTCTCTCTTACTCACTTCTTCCCCTTCTCATTCTTCTTATCTTTCATTTTATTTATTTGCATATTTCATTAATTGCATTTTAATTTAGTGCATATTTTTCTTTTCTTTTCTAAATTTTTTATTTTTCCTTTGGTGTTGATTTTCTTATTTAACTGTTGCATCTTTTCTGGTATAATTTTTAGTGACTTGTTTTACAATGTTGGGTGATGCTATTTTTTTGTCAATGTCAATCTTTTATGATACCTGTATTCCTTTTGCATTGACATGAACTTACATTGTCTTTCATTACCCACTCTCTTCCCCATTGTTGTACCTTTTGTACCACTGGTATGCCATGGCTTCTATTATTTTCTCACGTACATGTTGATGCTTCCATGTAAATGAGACCCTTATCATTTGGCATTAACCCATCCATACTTCATTTATTTTCTTATCCTTATTTCTGGGTTACTTTTCTTCCCTTTTTCTTTCAGGATGGCCACCCGGAGGGAAACCGGAAGACGTTTACATGGGAAGATAAGACAAGTCCATCTGCACATTCTTTGGAGAGAAGCATCAGTTGGAACAACCCCCGCCCACCTGTACATCTCAGCATGCACCGAGGATGGTGCAACCTTTAAGTGTGGGGAGATCGATACCGATCTCTACAGGTTAGTTAGTCCTTTCTCAACACCAATTTTTGTTTTTCATTGTTGCATTTGCATGTTTGTTTCTTTTTGTGCATATTTTACCACTTGGTTAAAGTAATATTTTCTTTTTCAAGAAACTTTTATAATATTTCACTAATTTGAATAAAACTTTTTGAAAAACTTGTTTGAAGAAATCTAATTTTGGAACATAGTTTAGAGCTCGAACACACAAAACCAGTGAGATTTTGAGCCTATTTGATTGGTTGCATTTTATCAACCAATATTTTAATTTTGGTGTGTGTTTCTCTCTCTAAAATTGTGATCTTTGTCTTGCTTAATTCTATATTTCCATTATTTGATGTATGCATGCACTTATATGATTGAGGCCTTGTTTCACTAAGCTTACATACCCTTATGGCCTTACCTTTTATTATCCTTTGCAAACCCATGTTGAGCCTATTTTACCCCTTGTTCTTTACTTTAGCTCATCACTAACTCTAAGCGGAAAACAATAATGTCCCTAATTTGAATCCTTGATTAGCTTAGACTAGTGAGAATGCTCATGAATTAAGTGTGGGGAAAAGTGGGTTTGGAAACGTTTAGCTCATCACTTATTCATATTAATTGCATGGTTTTACTTTTCCTTCCTTATTATGTGATGTATGTGAAAAACATGTTTCCTATGCTTTAAAATTAATTAATTTAATTACCCTTTATTATCATATTAATTTAATTACCCTTTATTATCATTCGATGCCGTGATTTGTGTGTTGAGTAGTTTCAGATCTTCTAAGGCAGGAATGACTTAAAGGATGCAAAAGAAACATACAAAAATGGAAGGAAAGCACAAAATAGAGTTTCTGAAGAAACTGGCAGCGACGCGACCGCATGGATGACGCGGCCGCATGCCAAGCGCGAAGAAGCAGCGACGCGGCCGCATGACTGACGCGGCCGCGCACCTAAAGAAGAACACCTATGACGCGGCCGCGTGACTGACGTGACCGCGCGACAAGGAAAGCTCCAATTGACGCGACCGCGTGACCCACGCGGACGCGTGATAGAGGCCACGCACCAGAAATTGCAGAAAGCGTTCATAGCGAATTCTGAAGCTCTTTTTGGCCCAAATCCAAGTCCAGAAGGCATAGACCAGAGGTTATGAAGTGGGGGAATGCATCCATTCAAAGACTCTCGAATTTTAGTCACAATTCATGATTTAGGTTTAGTTTGGAGAGAGGTTCTCTCCTCTCTCTCTTAGGATAGGGATTTAGGACTTCTCTTAGTTTTAGTAGTGACTCTCGATCCCAGGTTCAATGTTTCTTTTTATTTACTTTCTCTTTTATTTGTCTATGAACATTTCCATGTTACATTTGATATTTCTATTTAATATGATTTGAGGTATTTTCAGATTTATGATTGCTATATTCTATTTATGATGTCTTCAATTTAATTTAGAATTTTCCCTCTTGGTTTGAGTTAAATAATTGGTAACTCTTGAATTATCAAATAAAGCAGTGGTTGAAATTGGCAGATCGCTCTAAAGCTAGTCTTCCCACAGGGATTGACTAGGACTTGAGGATCAAATTAATTATTGCACTTGATTTTCCTTTGCTTTAGTAAAGGTTAACTAAGTGGGATTAAAGTCTAATTCTCATCACAATTGATAAGGATAGGACTTCCAGTTCTAATACCCTGCCAAAAGTTTTATTAGTTATTAATTTATCAATTCTATAATCTATTTCTCTTGCTTAAAACCTTTTTCTACCCCAAACACTGTTTTTCCATAACCAATAATAAGAACACCTCCCTGCAATTCCTTGAGAAGACGACCCGAGGTTTAAATACTCGGTTATCAATTTTAAAGTGGTTTGTTAATTGTGACAACCAAAACGTTTGCACGAAGGAATTTCTGTTGGTTTAGAATCTATATCTACAACGCGACTATTTTTATAAAATTATTTACTAGCAAAAATCCTAACGTCAACGTCCCTTTGGCAGAACAGGTGACGACAGTGCAAAGATCATGCAGGAATTGCGCCACTGGGTGCAGATTCTCGAAAGAGAGCTAGCGACGAGGGACCGCTACCGTCCCAAGCACAGTAGGGACTCTCGTCCCAGTCTATCCTGCACCCGATCCCCCTCTAAGGAGGCCAGAACCACGGGAGAGGAGCCCCCGAAGGAACGATGAAAGAGCTCAGACTGACGTTCGGTCACAGACCACCCAAGATAGATCGGAGGAGCACGGAGAGACTCGTAGAGAGAAAACGAGAAGATGACAAGATCCTATCATCATGGGTGTGACCCCTTTCCATCCCTCGATCCTCAAGGTCCCGGTGCTAAAGAACTTTGACAAGCTTACGAACATGAGGTACGACGGGATGAAGGACTCTTAGGAGCATCTGACGGCCTTTGAGGCCAGGATGAACCTAGAGTGTGTTGGCGATGTAGTCTGATGCGAAGCTTTCTGTGTGACACTAGCGGGCCCAGTGATACAGTGGTTTAACGCACTTTCGCAAGAGTCCATCACGACCTTCGCAGACATATCCCGCATCTTTTTAGCGCAGTTCACCACATGCATTCCCAAGGCCAAACACTCGATCGACCTGCTGGGTATCACCCAGAAAGTTGGGGATCCGAATAGGAAGTTTCTGGATAGGTTAAACGATGAGTGTCTAGAAATTGATGGTCTGACTGACTCAGTGGCCAGCCTATGCTTGAGAATGACCTACTAAACGAAGACTTTAGGAAGCACCTTACCACCAAGCCCGTCTAGACCATGCAGGAGATCCAGAATGTGGCAAGAGAGTACATCAATGATGAGGAGGTTAGCCAAGTGGTGGCAACCAATAAGCGGCAACCAACCAACCCACCTCCCTGCCAACCCATGTACTCAGACAAACCATGAGAGACACTGAAGGAAGGGGCATCGAGGAAGCAGTCCAAGCCGTTTCCTCGGGTGGGGAAGTTCATGAACTATACCCCCCACACGGCCCTTATAGTGGATGTTTATCAACAGATTGCGGACAAGGAAATCCTGTCAAAACCCGATAGCTGAAAGACAGGACAGGAAGGAATAACAACTTGTATTGCGACTACCACAAAGGCTTTGACCACAAGACACAAGATTGTTTTGATCTAAAAGATGCCTTTAGAGCAAGCTATTCTTGAAGGTAAGCTAATTGAGTTATCTCAGTTCATAAAGGAGCCAAGAAGAAGAGAACGTGAGCGATCTGAGGAAGACTGGAGCTGCACCGTAAAGCCAAGGCAAACATCCAATGAGAACCCTGACAATGGCCCGACGGTCATTATTAACATCGTGGTAGGACAAGATGCGTGCCGTATATCGAAGTCGGCAGCAAGGAGGGATGCCAAGGTCCTGGCCGTACCAACAGGAAGTCCCAAGGCCCCGTCCAAGGAACCTTCTGAGATATCCTTCGACCCAGAGGACCGACGGTGTCACGATTACCCCGAAAATCCACCTATGGTAATCACGCCGATGATCAGGACGGGCATAGTCAAGCAGATCCTTGTCGACACAGGAGCGGACTCCAACATTATGTTTAGAAATGTGTTCGACACCTTGGGACTCAGGGAAGCCGATCTCAAAACCCACCAACATGGCGTCATTGGACTGGGTGACAACTACATAAGGCCCGACAGGATAATCAGTCTCCCGATCTACGTTGGAGCCGGAGAAGGTAAGAGGTCAGTAATGGTGGAGTTTGTTGTCTTGAGAGACTCCGCAGCCTACAATGTCATCCTTGGAAGGAAAACAATCAATGAATTCTCAGCGGTCATATACACCAAATTTCTAACCCGTTGGTTCCATTAGGGGAGACCTAGAAACTACAGTCGCTTGCGACAATGCCAGTCTTTCCTTGAGAAAGAAGTCGAGAGGCATCTGGGGTATTTCTCGCTGAATTAGATGCAAGAGTAGATGACAAACTGAGGCCGGAACCTCAAGGCAATTTAGAGAAATTTCAGGTCGGCAACACATAGGAAAAGTTTACTTTTGTGAACAAAAACCTCCCCCATGGACTAAAAGAACCCCTCATGGAGGCCGTAAGAGCAAACGGCAACCTGTTCGCCTGGACTCCGGCCAATATGCCACGGGTAGACCCCGAAGTTATGCCAGTGGCACAACGATGACAAAAGATGTCTCAGGAAAGGGCTAACGAGATGGCTAAACAGACGGCCAGCCTGTTGGAAGCGGGGTTCATTAAGGAGCTGGAGTACTTGACATGGCTATCAAACGTGGTTTTGGTCAAGAAGGCCAATGAAAAATGGAGAATGTGCGTCGACTACTCGGACTTCAATAAGGCATGTCCAAAGGACTCCTTCCCCCTCGCAAACATCAACGTTATGGTTGACGCAGCGGTAAGATACCGTTTGCTGAGTGATGTGTGAGCATCTTTCCTATCTTTTCCTAGTGAATTTGCATCTAATTTATTGAGTTTAATAAAGAATTAATTATCTTTTAGCCAATATGGATGCTACTTTGAGTCTTTCACAATTTTGTTTATTTTAGGTAGCATTTGGCTGGATTTAATGGAGTTTCTGCACCACAAGAACAAAAGGAGATGGCAGCGAGAAGTGACGCGTACGCATGATTGACGTGTATGCGTGATTTGGAGCTTTCCATGGCGACGCGTGCACGTGACTGACGCGTACGCGTGATTTGAAGATTTGCTCAGTGACGCGTGCGAGTGACTGTCACGTCCACGTGACATGCGCCACGTACAGAAAACGCTGGGGGCAATTTCTGGACTGCTTTTGACCCACTTTTCAGCGCAGAAAGCACAGATCAGAGGCTGCAGAGTGAGGGAATCAAGTGGTCCCCATCCATCAATTGAAGATTTGATGATTGTTATAATTAATTTTGATTTAAATTTAAATTTGATTTTTAAAATAGGAAAAGATATTATCTTAATTTTAGATATTAGATTTTAAATTAATTAGGATTAGTTATAAAAAGGGATTCCATTTTTCATTCCAGACTATCTCAATCCGTATTAGATATTTTACCCGAATCCTTATTTTCTCTCTCAATCATGAGCAACTAAACCTCCACTGTTAAGGTTAGGAGCTCTGTCTATTGTATGGATTGATTCATTTGCTCTTTCTAATTTAATTTATGTTTTGATTTATATTTTAATAATTATTTTTGTTCTTTATTTTATGAATTTGGGTGGAACAGAAGTATGACCTATGTTCTAATTGAGTTCTTGTATAACTTGGAAAAGCTCTTTACTTGAATAACAGCTTGAAAACATATTATCCTGAATTTCTAATTATTTGTATTTAATGGGATACGTGACATATAATCCCCTTATTTTTGGATAATTAGGATTCTTGTGGCATATAAACTGGAATTTGATATTGCAGCTTCTAATTAGATTTAACTAACCAAGAAATTGGCAGTTAATGAATTTTATAGAAGACTAGGAAGGTCTAAGGAATTAGGGTCTAGTCACATATAGTTTGCCATGAATTAAATTTTGCATAATTAAAATAGTTAGTAAGAAAAGCCAATCCAGAAAATAGATATCTCCAAAGCCTTAACTGTTTTCTCATTATATTATTCCTAACTTATTTATTTGTCTGTGTTTAATGCTCTTTGAATACCAAAACACTCTTTTCTGTTTGCCTAACTAAGCCAATCAGTCAACCATTGTTGCTTAGTCCATCAATCCTCGTGGTTTGACCCTCACTCACCTGAGGTATTACTTGGTATGACCCGGAGCACTTGCCGGTTAGTCTGTGATTAGAAACACCGCACCAAGTTTTTGGCGCCGTTGCCGGAGATTGATAATGATTAACAACTATTAGTTATTTGATTGCTTAGATTAGGCGTTTTAGTTTTAATTTTATTTAAATTTTGCTTTAGTATTATTAAATTTTATTTTTATTTTTTTCTTTAATTGTCACTCCATCCCCCATTTTATTTTTTTAATTCATTTAACTTTTGAATTTTTTTAAGAACCTTCGTCCTTTTGTTTTACTTTACTTTTTATTTTTAATTCCTTTTATTTTCATTATGTTTCTTTCCAATTTTTTTATCTTTCTATATTTTATTAGTTTTATTTTATTTTTGTTTTTAACTTCAAAAAAGATCTAATGAATAAATAAATAGCACTAATATTTTCCCTTAATTTCTGAATTTAAGTTTGGTGTTACCTAGTTATTTTTATTTTAACTTTTTTCTATTTATTTATTTATTTATTTTATTTATTATTTTTATTTCTTTATACAGGTTACCTCACTGGGAATTCTCTGCACTCTAACGTAGAGATTCCCATCTTTTCTTGTCTTCTGTTTGTTTATGCGCAGGAACAGAGACAAGGAACATCACTTAGACTTTGATCATGAACCTGAAAGGACTTTTAGGTGACGTTTACAATAGGCAAGACTTTACAAGGTTGCAGAATCCACTATGGATCCTAACAATGCTGATAATGCCAATGTGGCAACTCCTAATGACAATGAGCAACAAAGGAGAGTGCTTGGCTCTTATTCTGCTCCTACTGCAGATCTTTATGAAAAAAGCATCGTGGTGCCTCCTATAGCTGCGAACAACTTTGAGTTGAAGCCACAACTGGTCATCCTGGTGCAACAAAACTGCCAGTATCATGGTCTTCTCCACGAAGACCCAAATTAGTTTATTTCTAGTTTCTTGCAAATTTTGTTACTGTGAAGACAAATGGAGTAAACCCAGAGGTGTACAAACTCATGCTCTTCCCGTTTGCTCTGAGGGATGGAGCAAAGCTATGGTTAGATTCTCAACCCAAGGAGAGTTTGGATACTTAGAACAAGGTGGTTACTAAGTTTCTCACAAAATTTTTTCCACCAAAGAAGCTGACTAAGCTTAGGGTGGAGGTTCAGACCTTCAGACAGAAGGATGGTGAAACTCTGTATGAAGCTTGGGAGAGATACAAGCTACTGACTAGGCAATGCCCTCCAAACATGTTCTCCAAATGGACTCAACTAGACATCTTTTATGAAGGCTTGAGTGAAATATCCAAGATGTGCTTAGACAATTCTGGAGGAGGTTCATTGCACAAGAAGAAGACACCGGAGGAGACTATTGAGCTTATTGAATTGGTTGCTAGCAACCAATAGTTATACTCATCTAACAGGAATCCTGTGAACTCTGAGGCTCCTCAGAAGAAGGGTGTCATAGAAGTAGAAGCTCTTAATGCTATTCTTGCTCAGAACAAGCTTATGTGTCAGCAAATAAATCTACTTACTCAACACATGGGTGGCATGCAAGTCTCAGCTATCAACACCCAAAATTCGTCTCAGGAGGTCTCCTATGACATGGCAGGAAATCTAGTGCAAAACGATAACTATGATTATGCTCAATCCTCCTCTGAACAGGTCAATTACATGGGGAGTGGTTCTAGAAATCCCAATAATGACCCCTATTCTCAGACATACAATCAAGGATGGAGAAATCACCTAAATTTTGGGTGGAGAGACCAACCTCAGAGACCTCAGAATTTCAATAATAATTTTCAAGGCGGCTTCCAACAGAACAATTACAATAATCGCCAATCTCAACCTCAGCAGGCTAACTCTAAATCCAAGGAAGATTCTAATTGGGAGATGATGAGGAGTTTTATGCAGGAAACCAGAGCCTCCATTAGAAACTTGGAAGTGCAAATGGGCCAGCTGAGCAAGCAAATACCTGAGAGGTCTGCAAGCACATTTTCAGGTGATACAGTGGTGAACCCAAGAGAAGACTGCAAGGTTATTCAATTGAGAAGTGGTAAAACAGCTGGCTCCGAGACAAGGGCCAATGAAGAGCTAGTTGAAAAGAAAGCTCCAGAGGAGAAAAAGGAAGAAGTGGAGCAGGCCCCTCCAAAGCGTGCAAACAACCCATTCCCTGACTCTCTAGACACGTATCCTACATTGCCAAAGGCTCCTGAATACAAGCCAAAAATGCCATATTCTCAGAGACTTTAGAAGGCCTCCAAAGAAAAGTAGTTCTCTAAATTTTTAGATATCTTCAAGAAGCTACAGATCAACATTCATTCCCTTTGCAGAGGCTCTTGAGCAAATGCCTCTCTATGCTAAATTTATGATAGAACTGTTGACCCACAAGAGGAATTGGAAGGAATAAGAAATAGTGGTGTTAACCAAGGAATGCAGTGCCATTATTCAACACAACCTTCTGAGAAGATGCCAGATCCAGGGAGCTTTGTAATTCCTTGCACCATTAGAGATGTCACCATTCAGAGAGCCTTATGTGACCTTGGAGCTAGCATCAATCTCATGCCACTTTCAGTGATGAAAAAACTTCAAATTGAGGAGGTAAAACCCACTCATATTTATCTTCAACTTGCTGATCTTTCTATTAAATTACCTGTGGGTGTTGTTGAGGATTTACTTGTTAAAGTAGGACCATTCATCTTTCCTGTTGATTTTGTTATATTAGATATGGAAGAGGAGGTAAAATCCTTTATTATACTTGGTAGACCCTTTTTAGCTACAGGTAGAGCTCTGATTGATGTACAAAACGGTGAATTGACCCTGAGGGTCAATGAAGAACAGGTGGTCCTTCATGTTTTTGAAGCTTTCAAGCACCATAATGATTCTGAAGGGTGTATGAAAATAGATGTTATTGAACCACTTGTTCAAGAGGTACTGAAAGCCGAGGTACTTGATGACATTCTGGATCCTATCTTTGAATATGAATTAGTTGAAGTTGATAATTCACTACCCCAGAAGGCTATGGTTCACATGCCTAAAGCAGAGGAGGAAGCCCCCACGCTTGAGCTCAAATCCTTACCTTCTTCTCTGAAATATGTGTTCTTGGATGAGAATGACTTATATCTAGTGATTATTAGCTCTTCCCTGAAGCCTGAAGAGGAAGAGGCACTTATTTCAGTACTCAAGAGCCATAAAATAGCTCTTGGGTGGACCATTAGTGACCTGAAGGGGATTAGTCCATCCAAGTGTATGCACAAGATCCTCCTTGAAGATGATGCTAAACCAGTTGTGCAACCACAAAGGAGACTCAATCCAACCATGAAAGAGGTGGTCCAAAAAGAGGTAATGAAACAATGGGAAGTAGGAATTATCTACCCTATTTCTGACAGTCCTTGGGTAAGTCCTGTATAGGTAGTTCCCAAGAAAGGAGGGATGACAGTGATTAAGAATGAAAAGAATGAGCTTATTCCCACAAGAATAGTCACAGGATGGAGGATGTGTATAGACTACAGGAGACTCAATAGTGCTACAAGGAAGGATCATTTCCCTCTGCCTTTCATTGATCAAATGCTTGAGAGGTTAGCTGGTCATGTATTTTATTGCTTTCTAGATGGATACTCTAGATATAACCAAATTGCAGTGGACCCTCAAGATCAAGAGAAGACAACATTCACATGCCCCTTTGGAGTATTTTCCTACAGAAGAATGCCTTTTGGACTTTGCAATGCTCCAGCAACTTTTCAGAGGTGTATGCTTTCAATTTTTCTGATATGGTTGAAAAGTTTTTTGAGGTATTTATGGATGACTTTTCTGTTTTTGGTAATTCTTTTGAATCCTGCCTTAAGCATTTATCTCTTGTCTTGAAACGGTGTCAAGAACCAAACCTTGTTTTAAACTGGGAAAAATGTCATTTTATGGTTACAGAAGATATTATTCTTTGACACCAGATTTCAAGTAAGGGAATTGAGGTTGATAGAGCAAAGGTGGAGGTAATTGAAAAATTACCACCACCAACTAATGTTAAGGTAGTCAGGAGTTTCTTGGGTTATACAGGATTTTATAGAAGATTTATAAAGGATTTTTCTAAAATTGCTAAACCTCTAAGCAACCTGTTGGTTGCTGATGTTCCTTTTGTCTTTGATTCTGATTGTTTGCATGTTTTTGAAACTCTGAAAGCAAACCTTACCTCTGCTCCCATTATAGCTCTCCCTGACTGGGATCTACCATTTAATTAATGTGTGATGCTAGTGACTTTGCTATAGGAGCTATTTTAGGACATAGGCATAGTAAGCTTGTACATGTCATTTATTATGGCAGTCGTGTGTTAAATGATGCCCAAAAGAATTACACAACTACAGAAAATGAATTATCAACTGTTTTGTATACTGTTGATAAGTTTAGGTCCTATTTACTTGGTTCTAAGGTTATTATTTATACTGATCATGCTGCTTTGAAGTACCTTCTAACCAAACAGGGTTCTAAACCAAGATTAATCAGATCGGTGTTGCTCCTTCAAGAGTTTGATATTGAGATAAAAGACAGGAAAGGGTCAGAAAATCAAGTAGCTGACCATCTTTCTAGAATTGAGCATGAAGCAGGAGTACAACCACCCACAGTTGTGACTGAGACGTTTTCGGATGAGCAATTGTTCCTCATTCAATAGGCTCCATGGTTTACAGACATTGAAAATTATAAGGCCATGAATTTTATCCCAAAGGAGTACAGTAGGCAACAAGTGAAGAAGCTATTGACTGATGCAAAATACTACATTTGGGAGGAACCATACCTTTTTAAAAGGTGTTCAGATGGAATCATCCGGAGGTGTGTCCCAGATGAAGAAAAACAACAGATTCTTTGGCATTGTCATAGTTCTGAGTGTGGCGGTCACTTTGGTGGTGAAAGGACAGCTACAAAGGTTCTTCAGAGCGGGTTTTACTAGCCGACTCTCTTCAGGGACTCAAGAGCATTTGTAAAACACTGTGATAGATGTGAAAAAGCCACGAATCTCCCTGCCAACCATGAAATGCCACAACAGGGGATTCTTGAGGTTGAGTTATTTGATGTGTGGGGTATTGATTTCATGGGACCTTTCCCACCCTCACATTCAAACAACTATATTCTAGTGGCAGTTGACTATGTGTCCAAGTGGGTGGAAGCTGTGGCTTTGCCCACCAATGATGCCAAAGTGGTAATGAGCTTTCTTCAGAGATATATCTTTAGCCGGTTTGGTGTCCCAAGGACACTCATTAGTGATGGAGGAAGCCATTTCTGCAACAGACAGCTGGACTCTCTTCTGCAGAGATATGGAGTCCATCATAAAGTGGCAACCCCTTATTACTCTCAGACAAGTGGACAGGTTAAAGTTTCCAACAGGGAACTTAAGAGGATTCTAGAGAAGACCGTCAGTGTTTCAAGAAAGGACTAGTCTAGGAAGCTTGATGATGCTCTCTGGGCATACCAGACAGAATACAAGACTCCCATTGGCATGTCCCCTTATCAGTTAGTCTATGGCTGATGAGCGGATATTTTATACGCTTTTTGGGGGTAATTTCATGTAGATTTTAGTATGTTTTAGTTAGCTTTTAGTAGATTTTTATTAGTTTTGAGGCAAAATTTATATTTCTGGACTTTACTATAAGTTTGTGTGTTTTTCTATGATTTCAGATGTTTTCTGACCGAAATTGAGGGAGCTGAGCAAAAATCTGATTTAGGCTGAAAAAGGACTACTGATGCTGTTGGATTCTGACCTCCCTGCACTCTGAATGAATTATTTGGAGCTACAAGAGTCCAATTGGCGCGCTCTCAAATGGGTTGGAAAGTAGACATCCAGGGCTTTCCAGCAATATATAATAGTCCATACTTTGCGTGAAGATAGACGACGTAAACTGGCATTTAACGCCCGTTCCATGTTACAGTCTGGCGTTCAGCGGCAGAAACAGGTTGCAAGTTAGAGTTCAACGCCAGAAATAGGTTACAACCTGGCGTTCAACTCCAGAAATAGCCCAGGCACGTGAGAAGCTTAAGTCTCAGCCCCAGCACACACCAAGTGGGCCCCAGAAGTGGATTTCTGCACTATCCATCTTAGTTTACTCATTTTCTGTAAACATAGGTTACTAGTTTAGTATTTAAACAACTTTTAGAGACTTATTTCGTATCTCATGACATTTTAGATCTGAATTTTGTACTCTTTGACGGCATGAGTCTCTAAACTCCATTGTTGGAGGTGAGGAGCTCTGCAGTGTCTCGATGAATTAATGCAATTATTTCTGTTTTCCATTCAAACACGCTTGTTTCTATCTAAGATGTTCATTCGCGCTTCAGTATGAAGGATGTGATGATCCGTGACACTCATCACCATTCTCCACCCATGAATGTGTGCCTGACAATCACCTCTATTCTACATTAGATTGAATGAGTATCTCTTAGATTCCCTAATTAGAATCTTCGTGGTATAAGCTAGAATCCATTGGCAGCATCCTTGAGAATCCAGAAAGTCTAAACCTTGTCTGTGGTATTCCGAGTAGGATTCAGGGATTGGATGACTGTGACGAGCTTCAAACTCGCGAGTGTTGGGCGTAATGATAGACACAAAAGGATCAATGGACCTATTCCGACATGATCGAGAACCGACAGATGATTAGCCGTGCTGTGTCAGAGCATTTGAACCATTTTCACTGAGAGGATGGGAAGTAGCCATTGACAACGGTGATGCCCTACATACAGCTTGCCATGGAAGGAGCCTTGCATGTATGAAAGTGAGAAAGCATTATGTTGTAGGAATTCAGAGGACAAGGCATCTCCAAAACTCCAACATATTTTCCATTATTGCGTAACAATTATTTATTTTATGCCCTTTCATTCTTTTTACAATTGAAATTAAAGAACCCTATTGGTATCCTGACTAAGAATAATAAGATAACCATAGCTTGCTTCAAGCCAACAATCTCCGTGGGATTCGACCCTTACTCACATAAGGTATTACTTTGACGACCCAGTGCACTTACTGGTTAGTTGTGCGGAATTACATAGTGTGAAGTAATTTTCGTGCACCAAATTTTTGGCGCTGTTGCCGGGGATTGTTTGAGTTGAACAACTGACGGTGAATCTTGTTGCTTAGATTAGGAAAAATTTGTCTTTTTGGTTTAGAGTCACTAGAATTGCATCTTTTATTATCTTTTTTAAAAAAATATTTTTTTCTTCAAAAATATTATTTTTCTTTATTAATTGTTAGTTTTTCATTGAGTTTAGTGTCATGTTTTAAGTTTGGTGTCAATTACATGCTTTTCTTTATCTTTCAATTTTTGAATTGCATGTTCTTTGTTTTTCCTTGATCTTCAAATTGTTCTTGTCAATTTTTCTTGTTTGATCTTTGGTTTGTCTTGTTTTGTGTGTTTTCGTGTTTTTCCTTATGCTTTTTCAAATTTTTAGTTTTCAAAAATATTTTTTATACAATATTAAAACACATTAAATTTCTAGCTCAGTTGGCTAGAGCGTTGGCTTATGCTTTTGGCAATTGGGTATCTTCTTTTTAAAATCTTTTTCAAAAATAATTTTTTTTGATTAATTCTTGTGCCAAACTTTTAGTTTGGTGTTCTCTTGTTAATTTTCTTTAAATTTCAAAAATTTATTTTTGTTTTTCTAAAAATTTTAAGTTTGGTGTTCTTTCTTTTGTTCTTGTTGTTCTTGTGAGTCTTCAAAGTGTTCTTGAGTCTTCCTTGTGTTTTGATCTTAAAATTTTTAAGTTTGGTGTTCCTTGGTGTTTTCCCTCCAAAATTTTTGAAAACAAGGAGCATTAGATCTAAAAATTTTAAGTCTTGTGTCTTTTGTGTGTTTTTCTCTTTCATCATAAAATTCAAAATTTAAAAAAATCTTTTCTAACTATTTTTAAGCAATTATTTCGAATTTTTTTTATAAAGATTCAGATTTCAATTTCAAAAATTTTCAAATCTTATTCTTTTAAGATTTTAAAAAAAATATTTATAACTTTTTCAAAAAAAAATATCCTAACAACTTTCTCTCTCCTCACTTTTTCAAAAATCTTCATAAAATATTTTTAAATTTTTATTTTTATTTCTATTTTGTTTATTTTATTTTATTATTTCAAAATTCTCTTTATAATAATAAAATAAATAAAATAAATCCACGTCATCTCTCTTTCTCCATCATGGACCTAAGTGGAAATAAACAGTCCAGAAGGACTCTGGGGTCATATGCTAACCCCACTACTACTTCATATGGGAGTAGTATCTGTATACCCTCCATCGGAGTCAGTAGTTTCGAGTTGAATCCTCAGCTCATTATTATGGTGCAGCAAAGTTGTCAGTATTTTGGTCTCCCACAGGAAGAACCTACAGAGTTTCTGGCACAGTTTTTACAAATTGCTGACACAATACATGATAAGGAAGTAGATCAGGATGTCTATAGATTGTTACTGTTTCCATTTGCTGTAAAAGACCAAGCTAAGAGGTGGTTAAATAACCAACCTAAGGACAATATAAAGACATGGAAACAGCTGTTAGAAAAATTCCTGAATCACTATTTTCCTCCAAAACAGATGACACAGCTAAGGCTGAGCATCCAAGGCTTCAAACAAGAAGATAATGAATCCCTTTATGATGCCTGGGAGAGATACAGAGAGATGCTAAGAAAATGCCCCTTTGAAATGTTTTCAGAGTGGGTGCAGTTAGACATCTTCTATTATGGGCTTACAGAGAAAGCTCAGATTTATCTAGACCACTCATCTGGTAGATCTATACACATGAGAAAGACAATTGAAGAAGCTAAGAGCTCATTGATACAGTTGCTAGAAATCAGCATCTGCACCTAAGCAGTGAACTTTCCATCAACGAAGAGGCTAAAACAGTAACTGCTAAACTTAGTCCTGCAGAACAAGCTACTGAATTCAATCAGCAATCAGATTTTCTAACAAAACAGTTAGCCAAATTTAAGGAGATATTGCAAGAAACAAAAATGGCTAATATGAATATGGAAGTCCAATTGAAGCAAACAGAACAACAGTTATCAAAACAAATAATAGAAGAGTGCCAAGTAGTTCAATTAAGAAGTGGGAAAACATTAAATACCTCACCTCAAGGCAGCAGGAAGCCAAGAAATGAACAAATGGCCACCCAAAATCCCTCTGAGGATAGTCAGAGCCCAGAGAGGAATAATTCTGGCGCTCAAACACCAGAAAAGGGGTGGAGAGCTGGCGTTGAACGCCCAATCCATGATCAGTCCTGGCATTCAACGCCAGAAACAAGCAAGGAATTGGCGTTGAACGCCCAAGGGAAGTACAGTTCTGGCGTTCAGACGCCAGAAACAGGTAAGGAGTTGGCGTCTAACGCCACTCCAGCTTCTACCCCTGGCATTCACACGCCAGTGGGGATCAGACATATATAAGTGCTGATAGCAACCCCTCTAAAAAGGCTTCTCAACCCACATCTGTAGGCAATAAACTTGCAGCAACTAAGGTTGAGAAATACAAAGCCAAAATGCCTTATCCTCAGAAACTCCACCAAGCAGAACAGGATAAGCAATTTGCCCGCTTTGCAGACTATCTCAGGACTCTTGAGATAAAGATTCCGTTTGCTGAGGCACTTGAGCAAATACCCTCTTACGCTAAGTTCATGAAAGAGATCTTAAGTCATAAGAAGGATTGGAGGAAAACTGAGAAAGTTTACCTCACTGAAGAATGCAGTTTAGTCATTCTGAAAAGCTTACCTGAGAAGCTTAAAGATCCGGGAAGCTTTATGATACCATGCACATTAGAAGGTACTTTTACCAAGCAAGCTCTGTGTGATCTTGGGGCAAGTATTAACCTAATACCTGCAGCTACTATCAAAAAGCTTGGGTTGACTGATGAAGTTAAATCAACCCGGATATGTTTCCAACTTGCTGATGGCTCCATTAAATACCCATCAGGCGTGATTGAAGACATGATTGTCAAGGTTGGGCCATTTGCCTTTCCCACTGACTTTGTGGTGTTGGAAATGGAGGAGCACAAGAGTGCAACTCTAATTCTAGGAAGACCTTTCCTAGCAACTGGCCGAACCCTCATTGACGTCCAAAAAGGGGGAAGTAACCCTGAGAGTCAATGAGGACGAGTTTAAGGTGAATGTTGTCAAAGCTATGCAGCATCCAGACACCCCAAACGACTGCATGAGCATTGATATTATTGACTCTCTGGTAAAAGAGGTCAATATGACTGAGAGTCTCGAATCAGAGCTAGAGAGTATTTTTAAAGATGCTCAGTCTGATCTGGAAGAACCAGAGAGAATAATAGAACCTCTAAAAATCCCTCAGGAAGAAGGGAAACCTCCCAAACCCGAGCTCAAACCATTACCACTATCCCTGAAATATGCATTTCTGGGAGAAGGTGATACCTTTTCTGTAATCATAAGCTCTACCTTAGAGCCACAGGAAGAGGAAGCATTAATTCAAGTGCTAAGGACACACAAGACAGCTCTTGGGTGGTCCATCAATGATCTTAAGGGCATTAGCCCAGCCAGATGCATGCACAAGATCCTATTGGAGGGTGACGCTAAGCCAGTGGTTCAACCACAGAGGCGGCTGAATCCAGCCATGAAGGAGGTGGTGCAGAAGAAGGTCACTAAATTACTAGAGGCTGGGATTATTTATCCTATTTCTGATAGCCTCTGGGTAAGCCCTGTCCAAGTCGTCCCTAAGAAGGGTGGCATGACAGTGGTTCATAATGAAAAAATGAACTGGTTCCTACAAGAACAGTTACAGGGTGGCGTATGTGTATTGATTATAGAAGGCACAATACAGCTACCAGAAAGGATCATTTTCCTTTACCATTCACAGACCAGATGCTAGAAAGACTAGCAGGTCATGAATACTACTGCTTCCTGGATGGATATTCAGGTTATAATCAAATTGCAGTAGATCCCCAGGATCAAGAGAAAACAGTATTCACATGTCCATCCGGAGTATTTGCATACAAAAGGATGTCATTTGGTCTGTGCAATGCACCTGCAACCTTTCAAAGGTGCATGCTCTCTATTTTCTCTGATATGGTGGAAAAATTCCTAGAAGTCTTCATGGATGACTTTTTAGTATTTGGAGACTCATTCAGCTCCTGTCTTGACCATCTAGCACTTGTTCTAAAGAGGTGCCAAGAGACCAACCTGGTTTTAAACTAGAAAAAATGTCACTTTATGGTGACTGAAGGAATTGTCCTTGGGCACAAAATTTTGAACAATAGAATAGAGGTGGATCAAGCTAAGGTAGAGGTAATTGAAAAATTACCACCACCTACCAATGTTAAGGCAATCAGAAGCTTTCTGGGGCATGCAGGATTCTATAGGAGGTTTATAAAAGATTTTTCAAAAATCACCAAACCTCTAAGTAATCTGCTAGCTGCTGACACGCCATTTATCTTTGATAAGGAGTGTCTGCAGGCGTTTAAGACTCTGAAAGCTAAACTGGTCACAGCACCAGTTACTCTGCACCAGACTGGACATTACCATTTGAACTAATGTGTGATGCCAGTGACCATGCCATTGGTGCAGTGTTGGGACAAAGGCATGATAAGCTTCTGCACGTCATTTATTATGCCAGTCGTGTTTTAAATGACGCACAAAAGAACTACACAACCACAGAAAAAGAGTTACTTGCAGTGGTTTATGCCATTGACAAGTTCATATCTTATTTAGGTGGATCAAAAGTGATTGTGTACTCACAAAGCAGGATTCAAAACGCAGACTCATCAGATGGGTGTTGCTTCTACAAGAGTTTGATATAGAAATAAGAGACAGAAAAGGGACAAAGAACCAAGTAGCAGATCACCTGTCCCGAATAGAACCAGTAGAAGGGGCGTCCCTCCCTCTTATTGGGATCTCTGAAAACTTTTCGGATGAGCAACTCTTTGCCATCCAGGAAGTGCCATGGTTTGCAGACATTGCAAATTACAAGGCAGTAAGATTCATACCCAAAGAGTATAGTAGGCAGCAGTCAAAGAAATTGATCACAGATGCAAAGTACTATCTTTGGGATTAACAATATCTCTTTAAGAGATGTGCAGACGGAGTAATTTGTAGATATCTGCCTAAAGAAGAAGCACAAAAGATCCTCTGGCACTACCATGGATCATAGTATGGAGGACATTTTGGAAGTGAGTGAACAGCCACAAGAATCCTCCAATGTGGCTTCTACTAGCCTACTCTCTATAAAGACTCCTGAGTGTTTGTACTTAATTATGACAGTTGCCAAAGATCTAGCAACCTGCCTCACAGTTATGCCATGCCTCAACAAGAGGTCTTAGAGATTGAGTTGTTTGATGTATGGGGTATTGACTTCATGGGGCCTTTCCCACCATCATACTCAAACACTTATATTCTGGTGGCAGTGGATTATGTATCCAAATGGGTGGAAGCTATTGCAACACCCACTAATGATACTAAGACAGTGCTGAAATTCCTCCAGAAACACATCTTCAGCAGATTTGGTATCCCTAGAGTACTAATCAGTGATGGGGGCACTCATTTCTGCAATAAACAACTTTACTCTGCTTTGGTTCGATATGGAGTTAGCCATAGGGTGGCCACTCCATATCATCCACAGACAAATGGGCAAGCTGAAGTCTCTAATAGAGAACTTAAAAGAATCCTGGAACAGACTGTGATTAACCGTAGAAAGGATTGGGCAAGAAGCTTGGATGATGCTCTGTGGGAATACAGAACAGCATTCAAGACTCCTATAGGGACTTCTCCATACCAGCTTGTGTATGGAAAAGCCTGTCACTTGCCAGTGGAACTGGAGCATAAAGCCTATTGGGCAACCAGATTCCTAAACCTTGATGCCAAGTTAGCTGGAGAAAAACGATTGCTCCAGTTAAATGAGCTAGAGGAATTCAGACTCAATGCTTTCGAAAATGCAAAAATTTACAAAGAGAAAGCAAAAAGATGGCATGATAAGAAGTTGTCATCCAGAGTCTTTGAGCCAGGGCAGAAAGTTCTGCTGTTTAATTCTAGGCTCAGATTATTCCCCGGGAAATTGAAATCCCGGTGGAGAGGACCATATGTGATTACAAGTGTGTCACCATATGGTTACGTAGAGCTTCAGGATAATGATTCTAACAAAAATTTCATTATTAATGGACATAGAGTCAAACATTATCTTGAAAGCAATTTTGAGCAAGAATGCTCAAAACTGATACTTGATTAAAGCTCAGTAATAGTCCAGCTAAAGACAATAAAGAAGCGCTTGCTGGGAGGCAACCCAGCCATTTACAAAGCTTATTTGTTAATTAATTAATTTTTACAGGTTTATGTCAATTATCTTCAAGGTAAAATAGCAATTACTTGAGTTCACAGAGTTACAAAAGGATTTGCAGGATAAAACAGCAAAAAGGAAGCTCACTGGTGCGAAAAAGCCAGTAAGAGCTGCTTTGGGCGTTGAACGCCCAAAAGAAGCATCTACTGGGCGTTCAACGCCAGTAAGGATAGCCATCTGGGCGTTAAACGCCAGAAAGAAGCATCTTCTGGGCGTTGAACACCAGAAAGAAGCATCTTCTGGGCGTTTAATGCCAGATTTACAGTGTCCTGGGCGTTCAGAAAAACGCCCAGTGACAAGGGAGTTCCTGGCGTTCAACGCCAGCTAGAAGCAACAGTTGGGCATTGAATACCCAGGAGAAGCTGCACATGGGCGTTAAACGCCCAAAACATGCAACGTTTGGGCATTTAACGCCAGGATTGTGGGGAGGAGGTAAATTCGTTTTTACTTCACATTTTTTCCAATTTTTATGTTTCAATTCATGATTTCTTGCATAAACATGTTACAAACTCTCACCCTTCAATTCCAAAAATTTTAATCCCAATTTCTAAAATCCCTTTATTCAAAAATATCAAATGTATCTTAATTCATAAACACAAATCCTTTTCAAATCCCATCAACTTCTTTTCAATTTTTTTTTAAAAAAAAACTCAATTATCTTTTCAAATCTTTTTCAAAATAAAAAAATTCAGATTTATCTTTTTCAAATATCTTTCACAACTTTTTTATTTTAAATTATATCTTTTTCATATCATATTTATCTTTTACAAATCAATCTTCTATCTTATCTCTCTTCAAAATTTTCGAAAACCCACCCCCTCCCTTTAAATCCACATTCGGCCTCCCTCCTCTCATCCACCATTCGATACTAGCTCTCCTTCTATCCCTCTCCTTTCCTTTCTTTTACTTGAGGACAACCAAACCTCTAAGTTTGGTGTGTTTATCCGTGATCACTAAACCATACCCACTAAGATCATGGCTCCTAAAGGAAAACAACCCACTCCAAGAGGCAAGAAAGTGAGTATTCCAAAACCACTTTGGAATCAAGGGAAGTCCTTAACCAAAGAACATTCAGACCATTACTACAAAATAATGGGTCTAAGGTCAGTGATCCCAGAAGTTAGATTCGATCTGAAAGAAGACGAATATTCGGAGATCCAAGAGCAAATTTGAAACAGGAACTGGGAAGTCCTAGCTAATCCTGAAACAAAGGTGGGAAGAAACATGGTTCAGGAATTCTATGCTAATCTATGGCAAACAGACAGGCAGAGAATATCTGAAATTGCCCTATATGACTATCGGACCTTGGTTAGAGGAAAGATTGTTCACATCCACCCTGACAAAATCAGGGAGATCTTTAAGCTGCCTCAGCTGAAAGATGACCCAGACTCTTTTAATAGAAGAATGATGAGAACAAACAAGGGCCTGGAAAAGATTCTAGAGGACATATGCATCCTTGGAACCAGGTGGACCACCAGCACCAAGGGCGTCCCAAATCAACTCAAGAGAGAATATCTCAAACCAGTCGCCAGAGGCTGGCTGGACTTTATTGGGCATTCTATATTGCCCACTAGCAACTGTTCTGAAGTCACCATTAAAAGAGCAGTAATGATCCATTGCATTATGTTGGGAAGAGAAGTAGAAGTTCATCAATTGATTTCGTGTGAACTTTACATAATTGTAAACAAGAACTCCAAAGATGCCAAGTTGGCTTATCCAAGCTTAATCTCTATGCTATGCAAATATGCTGGAGTGAAGATGGGGATAACTGAGTATATCTCAGTTGAGCGACCAATCACTAAAATATCAATGGAAAGGCAACAAGTGCAGAATGACTCCATTAAGAGGAGAGCATAGGAATTCCTCCCGGAAATCCCTCAAATTGAATATTGGGAACATCTTGAAGCATCTGTTACTAAGCTGCAAGAAGCTATGGACCAAATAAAGGAAGAACAGAATAATCAAAATAGCATGCTTTGCAAACTACTTGGGGAACAAGAAGAGCAAAGGCGTGACTTGAAGGAACTGAAGCTCAAAAACTATCTCTTGAAGGACCAAGCACCCCACAGACTAGAGGAACATCCAATTCTCAAAATAAAGGTTGTTGAGTCCTAATCTTAGCTTTAACTCTGTGATAGTTGTTCTTATAGGAATTTGCCTTAGAAGTTATATAGGAGTAGTAGTAATTAGTATATCTATTTTGATTTTATTTCCAATTAAGCTATAATTTATTTTTCTCATTATCATCAAACATGAATAAAATAGTAAATTTTTAGAATAAAGAGGAAATTTAATTTTTTCGAGTTCTTAATAAGGAAAATTCTAATTATTTATATGTGGTGGCAATACTTTTTGTCTTCTGAATGAATGCTTGAACAGTGCATATTTTTGATACTAAATTTCATGAATGTTAAAATTGTTGGCTCCTAAAAGAATGATAAACAAGAGAAATATTATTGCTGATATGAAAAATCATGAAATTGATTCTTGAAGCAAGAAAAAGCAGTGAAAAAAAGGAATCATTGGATAAAGAAAAAGAAAAAGCTGATAACCCTTAAAACCAAAAGGCAAGGGTAAAAAGGATCAAAGGCTTTGAGCATCAATGGATAGGAGGGCTGGTGCGCGAAATTGTGAACTATACTTTTTCACAACTCTCATAATCCCCGGTCATGAACCCCAAAAACTTGGTAGTTCAATACCATGGCATTACACAACTTCGCACAACTAACCAGCAAGTGCATTGGGTCGTCCAAGTAATAAACCTTACGCGAGTAAGGGTCGATCCCACGGAGATTGTTAGTATTGAAGCAAGCTATGGTCATCTTGTAAATCTTAGTCAGGCAAACTCAAATAGTAATGGTGATGAACGAAAATAACACAAAGGTAAAGATAGAGATACTTATGTAATTCATTGGTAGGAACTTCAGATAAGCGCATGAAGATGCCTTCCCTTCCGTCTCTCTGCCTTCCTACTGTCTTCATCCAATCCTTCTTACTCCTTTCCATGGCAAGCTTAAGCAAGGGTTTCACCGTTGTCAATGGCTACCTCCCATCCTCTCAGTGAAAGCGATTGCATATGCTCTGTCACAGCATAGCGGAATTCATCTGTCGATTCTCAATCAGGCCGGAATAGAATCCAGTGATTCTTTTGCGTCTGTCACTAACGCCCCACCCTCAGGAGTTTGAAGCACGTCACAGTCATTCAATCATTGAATCCTACTCAGAATACCACAGACAAGGTTAGACCTTCCGGATTCTCTTGAATGCTGCCATCAGTTCTCGCCTATACCACGAAGACTCTGATCTCACGGAATGGTTGGCTCGTTTGTCAGACGAGCACTCGGTTGTCAGGCGATCAACCATGCATCGTGCAATCAGGAATCCAAGAGATATTCACTAGAGCCTTGATCGCTTGTAGAACAAGAGTGGTTGTCAGTCACCTTGTTCATGGGTGAGAATGATGATGAGTGTCACGAATCATCACATTCATCAAGTTGAAGAACAAGTGATATCTTGGATAAAGAACAAGCGGAATTGAATGGAAGAACAATAGTAATTGCATTAATACTCGAGGTACAGCAGAGCTCCACACCTTAATCTATGGTGTGTAGAAACTCCACCATTGAAAATACATAAGCATAAGGTCTAGGCATGGCCGAATGGCCAGCCTCCCAATGATCTAAGATAGCATAAAATGAAGATAGCTACCAAAGTCTCCAAATACAATAGTAAAAGGTCCTACTTATAGAAAACTAGTAGCCTAAGGTTTACAGAAATGAGTAAATGACATAAAAATCCACTTCCGGGCCCACTTGGTGTGTGCTTGGGCTGAGCAATGAAGCATTTTTCGTGTAGAGACTCTTCTTGGAGTTAAACGCCAGCTTTTATGCCAGTTTGGGCGTTTAACTCCCATTTGGGTGCCAGTTCCGGCGTTTAACGCTGGGATTTCTGAGGGTGACTTTGTACGCCGGTTTGGGCCATCAAATCTTGGGCAAAGTATGGACTATCATATATTGCTGGAAAGCCCAGGATGTCTACTTTCCAACGCCGTTGAGAGCGCGCCAATTGGGCTTCTGTAGCTCCAGAAAATCCACTTCGAGTGCAGGGAGGTCAGAATCCAACAGCATCTGCAGTCCTTTTTAGTCTCTGAATCAGATTTTTGCTCAGGTCCCTCAATTTCAGCCAGAAAATACCTGAAATCACAGAAAAACACACAAACTCATAGTAAAGTCCAGAAAAGTGAATTTTAACTAAAAACTAATAAAAATATACTAAAAACTAACTATATCATACCAAAAACATACTAAAAACAATGCCAAAAAGTATACAAATTATCCGCTCATCAAGGGCCCAAGGAAATAAATCTAGGCCTAAACGGCTAAATCAAGCTGTCCCTAACCATGTGCTTGTGGCATGCAGGTCCAAGTGAAAAGCTTGAGACTGAGTGGTTAAAGTCGTGATCCAAGGAAAAAGAGTGTACTTAAGAACTCTGGACACCTCTAATTGGGGACTTTAGCAAAGCTAAGTCACAATCTGAAAAGGTTCACCCAGTTATGTGTCTGTGGCATTTATGTATCCGGTGGTAATACTAGAAAACAAAGTGCTTAGGGCCATGGCCAAGACTCATAAAATAACTGTGTTTAAGAATCAACATACTAAACTAGGAGAATCAATAATACTATCTGAATTCTGAGTTCCTATGGATGCCAATCATTCTGAATTTCAAAGGATAAAGTGAGATGCCAAAACTGTTCAGAAGCAAAACGCTACTAGTCCCGCTCATCTAATTGGAATCTGAGCTTCACTTAAAACTATGAGATATTATTGCTCCTTAATTTCTTTTTATCCTATTTTATTTATCTAGTTGGTTGGGGACAAACAACAGTTTAAGTTTGGTGTTGTAATGAGCGGATATTTTATACGCTTTTTGGGAGTAATTTCATGTAGATTTTAGTATGTTTTAGTTATCTTTTAATAGATTTTTATTAGTTTTAAGGCAAAATTCATATTTCTGGACTTTACTATGAGTTTGTGTGTTTTTCTGTGATTTCAGATATTCTCTGGCCGAAATTGAGGGATTCTGATTTAGGCTGAAAAAGGACTGCTGATGCTGTTGGATTCTAACCTCCCTGCACTCGGAATGGATTTCTTGGAGTTACAGGAGTCCAATTGGCTTGATCTTAATTGGGTTGGAAAGTAGACATCCAGGGCTTTCCAGCAATATATAATACTCCATACTTTGCGTGAAGATAAACTATGTAAACTGGCGTTTAACGCCAGTTCCATGTTGCAGTCTGGTGTTCAGTGCCAGAAATAGGTTGCAAGTTAGAGTTCAATGCCAGAAACAGGTTACAACCTGGAGTTCAACTCCAGAAACAGTCCAGGCACGTGAGAAGCTTAAGTCTCAGCCCCAGCACACACCAAGTGGGCCCCAGAAATGGATTTCTGCACTATCCATCTTAATTTACTCATTTTCTGTAAACCTAGGTTACTAGTTTAGTATTTAAACAACTTTTAGAGACTTATTTCGTATCTCATGACATTTTAGATCTGAATTTTGTACTCTTTGATGGCATGAGTCTCTAAACTCCATTGTTGGGGGTGAGGAGCTCTGCAGCGTCTCGATGAATTAATGCAATTATTTCTGTTTTCCATTCAAACACGCTTGTTTCTATCTAAGATGTTCATTCGCGCTTCAATATGAAGGATGTGATGATCCGTGACACTCATCACCATTCTCCACCAATGAACATGTGCCTGACAATCACCTCCATTCTACATTAGATTGAATGAGTATCTCTTAGATTCCTTAATCAGAATCTTCGTGGTATAAGCTAGAATCCATTGGCAGCATCCTTGAGAATCCGGAAAGTCTAAACCTTGTCTGTGGTATTCCGAGTAGGATTCAGGGATTGGATGACTGTGACGAGCTTCAAACTCACGAGTGTTGGGCATAGTGACAGACGCAAAAGGATCAATGGATCCTATTCCGACATGATCGAGAACCAACAGATGATTAGCCATGCTGTGACAGAGCATTTGGACCATTTTCACTGAGAGGATGGGAAGTAACCATTGACAACGGTGTTGCCCTACATACAGCTTGCCATGGAAGGAGCCTTGCATGTATGAAAGTGAGAAAGCATTATGTTGCAGGAATTCAAAGGAGAAAGCATCTCTAAAACTCCACCATATTCTCCATTATTGCGTAACAATTATTTATTGTATGCCCTTTCATTCTTTTTACAATTGAAATTAAAGAACCCTATTGGTATCCTGACTAAGAATAATAAGATAACCATAGCTTGCTTCAAGCCAACAATCTCCGTGGGATTCGACCCTTACTCACGTAAGGTATTACTTGGACGACCCAGTGCACTTACTGGTTAGTTGTGCGGAATTACATAGTGTGAAGTAATTTTCGTGCACCAATGGCAAAGCCTGTCAATTGCCAGTTGAGCTGGAGCATAAAGCTTACTGGGCAATCAGGTATCTGAACCTTGATTCAGAAGCTGCAGGAATTAAGTGAATGCTTCAGTTGAATGAGCTTAATGAATTCAGATATTCAGCCTATGAGAATGCCAAGCTCTATAAGGAGAGAATCAAGCTACTGCATGACAAGAAGATTGCCATCAGAGTCTTTGAGCCAGGACAAATAGTGCTTCTATATAATTTAAGGCTCAAATTCTTTCCCGGGAAGCTGAAATCCCGGTGGTCAGGACCGTTTGTGGTTACCAGAGCTTCACCATATGGTCATGTGAAAATACAGAAAGATAAGTCAGATAGGAAATTTACAGTGAATGGCCAAAGGTTGAAGCACTATCTTGGAGGCGAGATTGATCGCCAGAGGTCCACTCATCTGCTGAACTAGCAGAACTGACCGTCAAGCTAGTGACGTTAAAGAAGCGCTTGTCGGGAGGTAACCCGATAATTTTGTATTCTTAGTTATTTTTCGTAGTAGTAGTTTTCTTACTTATTTGATATTTATTGAGTTCTTACTAATTTTCTGATCATGCAGCTATTTTAGAATAGAAACCGAAAAAAAAGAAGAGCACCCGACGCGCAAGCGTCGCTTACGCATACGCGTCAGATGGGGTGCATGAAAAATAAAAAAAATGAATAGAGAGTTGCACGGGAGCGGCGCAGGGATGATGCCTTTCGCACAAACAAGCCCTCGCAAACACGCACCCCACGCATGCGCGTCATTTGTGATTTTGGCACACCACGCGTATGCATCACTGATGCGTACGCGTGACTTGGAAAAACGGCGTAAATATGTATTTGGGCAGAGAGTTGTGCTGGCTTGGGGCTAGAAGTATGCTAGAAGCACAAAACTTGTTCACGCGTACGCGTCCCTGACGCGTGCGCGTCATTTGCAAAGATGGCCATCCACACGTGCGCGTGCATGATGCGCACGCGTCGTCTGAAAATATTAGTTTCCAAGCCACGTGAACAGCGAGTTGTGCGTGCACGCGGCTGGCTTCGCGCGAATCGCGCAAAACCCAGGACACGCGGACACGTGCTTGATGCTTACGCGTCATTAAGAAAATTTCGCGCCCCATGCGTACGCGTGCTGCACGCATACGCGTTGCCTGCACCGTACAACTCCACTAGTTCGCCGCCCAGTTTTAATTTTCTTTCCCCCTCTCCCAATCCTAATTCTCTCTTGTTATTTTATCCTTTTCTTTTTCTTTCATCATAATATTTGTCTCTTTCTATTTTCAGTTCTTCTTTGCTTGAGGACAAGTAAACCTTTGAGTTTGGTGTTGACGCTTTGCTTAAGGGTTTTCTGTTTATTCCTATGGCAACAAAAGGGAGGCGAATCATCTTCACGGAGGAGCACAACCTGAAGAATAAAACGACTGCTAGGATAACTAAGGTGGTTGAGTTCCTTTCATATTTTTTATTCCTTCCCTCTTTTTCTATGTTATGTTCTAGTTTTCTGCTATTTTGCTTTGTCCGTTGCATGATCCTTCATTAGTAAGAATCCTAGGTCTAGTTTAGTTTTCCCTTAAATGCTTTAATTCTGAAAAGATGTCTCATGTATTACCCACTGAGGTTGAATTCAAATAAAAAATACAGAAGTAATGTATTGCATGAGAAATTGAGTTAATTTTATGAGTAGTCTTATTTACTTAAATGTGGTGGTATTTTCTGTGATTCTGAATGCATGACATGAACAGTGCATATTTAAATTTGAATAAAATAATGTTGATGTACAAGGAATAGGAATTTAGAGATTATTATGATTTCTCTGAAATTAATGAAAGTTTAATCCTTAAATCAAACGAAACAACAAAAGAAAAATAAAAGCAAGGTCCAAGGCTCTGAGCATCAATGAGTAGGGAGGTCAGATATGATTAAAAGCTCAAAAAGTTGTTTTCCTAAGTCACATGCTTGTGGTGTTCTTGTGTCAAGTAATCCTTGAGACAAAACATTTATAGTCGAGATCAATTACAGAGTACGCCAAAGGCTTTGAGCACCACTGTCTGGGAGTAACTAAAAAAATTAATAATAATGAAAATATTTAGAACTTAAAGAGAATTCCCCAGTTAAGTGCTTGTGGTGTTTCTGTGTCAAGTAAAGCTTGAGACAAAACATTTGAAGTCACGGCTAGGCTCAAGGTGCAAAGCACCAAAGAAAAAAATTGCTGTGTTCAAGGATTAAATTGAGCTACAAAAGATCAGAGAATTCATAATATTATCCGGATTCTAATTCCAAATGACAGTAACATTCTTCTGATTCAAAGGAGAGTGAGATGCCAAAATTATTCAGGATTGCAGTTGTAAACCCCACTATAAGAAGAGACATGAGCTTAATCGAATTCTCATTCTCATGCAAATTCACATCCTAAGCTTATATTAGTTTTGGTTGCTTGAGGACAAGCAACAATTCAAGTTTGGTGTTGTGATGCGTGAGCATCTTTCCTATCTTTTCCTAGTGAATTTGCATCTAATTTGTTGAGTTTAATAAAGAATTAATTATCTTTTAGCCAATATGGATTCTACTTTGAGTCTTTTGCAATTTTGTTTATTTTAGGTAGCATTCGGCTGGATTTGATGGAGTTTCTGCAGCACAAGAACAAAAGGAGATGGCAGCGAGAAGCGACGCATACACGTGACTGACGCGTACGCGTGATTTAGAGCTTTCCATGGTGACGTGTGCGCGTGACTGACGCGTACACGTGATTTGAAGATTTTCTTAGTGGCGCATACGCGTGACTGACGCGTCCACGTGACGTGCGCCACGTGCAGAAAACGCTGGGGGCGTTTTCTGGGCTGCTTTTGACCCAGTTTTCAGCCTACAAAGCATAGATCAGAGGCTGCAGAGTGAAGGAATCAAGTGGTCCCCATCCATCAATTGAAGACTTGATGATTGTTATAATTAATTTTGATTTAAATTCAAATTTGATTTTTAAAATACGAAAAGATATTATCTTAATTTTAGATATTAGATTTTAAATTAATTAGGATTAGTTATAAAAAGGGATTCCAATTTTCATTCCAGACTACCTCATTCCGTATTAGACATTTTACCGGAATCCTTATTTTCTCTCTCAATCATGAGCAACTAAACCTCCACTGTTAAGGTTAGGAGCTCTGTCTATTGTATGGATTGATTCATTTGCTCTTTCTAATTTAATTTATGTTTTGATTTATATTTCAATAATTGTTTTCGTTCTTTATTTTATGAATTTGGGTGGAACGGAAGTATGACCCATGTTCTAATTGAGTTCTTGTATAACTTGGAAAAGCTCTTTACTTGAACAACAGCTTGGAAACATATTATCCTGAATTTCTAATTGTTTGTATTTAACGGGATACGTGACATATAATCCCTTTATTTTTGGATAATTCGGATTCTTGTGGCATATAAACTGGAATTTGATCATGCAGCTTCTAATTGGATTTAATTGACCAAGGAATTGGCAGTTAATGAATTTTAGAGGAGACTAGGAAGGTCTAAGGAATTAGGGTCTAGTCACATATAGTTTACCATGAATTAAATCTTGCATAATTAAAATAGTTAGTAAGAAAAGCCAATCCAGAAAATAGATATGTCCAAAGCCATAACTGTTTTCTCATTATATTATTCCCAACTTCTTTATTTGTCTATGTTTAATGCTCTTTGAATACCAAAACACTCTTTTTTGTTTGCCTAACTAAGCCAATCAGTCAACCATTGTTGCTTAGTCCATCAATCCTCGTGGAATCGACCCTCACTCACCTGAGGTATTACTTGGTAAGACCCGGTGCACTTGCCAGTTAGTCTGTGGTTAGAAACACCGCACCACTGAGCTTCATGGATGCATACTCTGGGTGTAATCAAATCTCGATGCACCGTTCTAACAAGGAGAAAACGGCGTTTATAACGCTAACAGGGACCTTCTACTATAGAGTAATGCCATTTGGACTGAAGAACGCAGGAGCTACCTACCAATGGTTGATGAGCAAAGTTTTTGGCATCCTCATCGGTAAGTTAGTTGAGGTATACGTTGATGATGTCTTGGTAAAAACAGCAGAGCCAAGCAACCTGGTCGACGACCTCGAAACTGTCTTCAGGGCACTTTGAAACACAACATGAGGCTCAATTCCCTCAAATATGCATTTGCCATGGAAGTTGGGAAGTTCCTCGGCTTCATAATAACACAAAGGGGGGGTGGTAGATGCCAATCCAGACAAATGTTAAGCCATCCTCGAAATGACGAGCCCAAGATGTGTCAAAGATGTGCAGAGGTTGGCTGGAAAGCTCACGACTTTATCTCGCTTCCTCGGAGCCTCGGCAGAGAAGGCTCTTCCCTTTTTCAATCTGATGAAAGAAGGTATATCCTTTAAATGGACCCCGGCTTGCGAGGAGGCATTCAACCACTTCAAGAGAATACTTTCATCATCCCCTGTTCTCTACAAGCCGAAAGAAGGTGAACCTTTGATTCTGTATTTGGCAGTGACGGAACAAGCCATGGTGGCCATTCTCATCCAAGAAGAAGACAAGAGCCAGCAGCCAATGTATTTCATTAGTAAGATGCTCTAAGGGGCGGAGCAAAGATATACCAAGTTAGAAAAACTGGCCTACACCCTGTTGATCTTATCTCGAAGGTTGAGACAGTACTTTCAAGATCACTCGGTCACACTAAGAACTGACCAAGCTATCCCTAAGTCCTACAAAAAATCAACTTGGCAGGTCGCATGATGACATGGGAGGTCAAACTATCCCAGTACGACCTGCGATATGAACTTAGACATCCAATCAAGGCCCAAGTGATGGCAGATTTTCTCGTGGAAGTGACACGAGACTCGCCCGGGAGTACGAATACATGGTGGAAGCTCCATGTGGACAGAGCCTCCAACCAAGAATTTGGGGGAACAGGGATAATTCTTGAAAGCCACGCAGGAATGATTTATGAGCAGTGAATCAAGTTTGACTTTCCGGTTTTTAACAACCAGGTGGAATATGAATATTTGATAGGAGGGTTGGTCCTAGCTAAGGAGGTCGGTGTATCGAGGGTTGAATTCAACAGTGATTCTCAAATCGTGACCCCTCAAGTCAACGGTAATTACCAAGCCAGGGATTTTTCACTTCAAAAATATCTAGAGAAAGTGAAGAAGCTTTGTAAGGATTTTGAAGAGGTAACGATCCAGCATGTACCCAGGGAAAAGAACGCCAGGGCTGATCTCTTGTCCAAGCTGGCGAGCACGAAACCTGGCACGGGGAACCGATCTTTGATCTAGGGAATAGCAACGGAGCCATCAGTGGCCCTGTGCATCACCCTATTGTTGAGTCCCCCCTTCGTGGATGGACCCAATTCTTCATTTTTTGGAATGTGGCAAACTCCCTGAAGACGAGAAGAAGGCCAGAGCAACAAAAAGAGAAGCAGCTAAGTATGTGGTGATACAGGGTCAGCTATACAAAAGAGGGCTCAACCAACCTCTGCTAAAATACCTACGCCCTGACCAAACAAACTACGTCCTAAGCGAAGTCCACGAGGGGTGCTACGGCCACCTCATCGGAGGAAAAGCATTGGCCCAGAAGCTCATCAGAGTCGGATACTACTGGCTCACAATTATGTCAGATGCACAAGAGTTCGTCAAGTAGTGCAGGAAATGCTAGGAACATGCCAATTTCTACAAGGCTCCGGCAAGAGAATTAAGCTCCATGATAGGCTCTCGACACTTCACTCAGTGGAGAGTCGACCTCTTGGGGCCATTCCCGGTCATACATGGGCAAGTCAAGCATCTGATAGTAGCCATTGACTTCTACACTAAATGGGTAGAAGCGGAGCTGCTGGCCAGCATATCATCGACAAATTGTCGAAAATTCATGTGGAGACAAGTGATCACTAGATTTGGAATTCCTAAAGCCGTGATATCAGAGAATGGGACACAGTTTGTGGACAAGAAGTTCGGAGAGTTTCTCTCCGGGCTAGGGATTAAGCAGAAGTTCTATTCGGTAGAACACCCACAAAGCAATGGTCAGGTAGAGGCGGCAAACAAAGTTGTTCTCAAAGGGCTTAAAAAGTAACTCGATCAAAACAAAAGGCTCGTGGTCAACACCCTAGTCCTTCATTGGAGAAACGCCTTTCTGGGTTACCTATGGGGTAGACGCAGTGATTCCAGTTGAGATTGGGGAACCGAGCCCGAGATTACTCCTCGGTAGTGGTGAAAAAGCTATGGAGACGTACCTGATCGACGAGACAAAGGAGATGGCTCATTTGACAGAAACTGCATTGAAGCAAATAATGGCACTGTGGTACAATGGGAAAGTCCTCGGCACGAGTTTTGAGGAAGGCGACCTGGTATTACGCTGCAATGATATTGGCCTACCAACCCCAGGAGAAGGCAAATTGGCAGTAAACTGGGAAGGCCCGTATAGAGTAAAAGAAGTCATCGGGAAAGGTGCTTAAAAGGTGGAGAAGCTAGATGGGAACGACGTCCCGAGAACATGGAATGTAGCAAACCTGAAAAGGTTCTACTCATGACGGACGACCCACCATTTTTGCGGTCACTTTTCCACAAACCTTGTCTTATTTCTATAAGTTGCGAATATATTGCCTCTATAACGTACCTAGTTCAATTGTTTTCTTTATTTTATTGTCATTATAACTATTTTACTGACCATGCATACGTTTTCCTGGTTACTCGGAATTTTTCTCACGAGGCCTATGACGAAAGCTTTGCAAGGCCCACATGACTCGACAACACCTCGGGACTGATCACCCCGGGAGCCAAAAGCAAGTCGCGAATACCCAGCATGCAACGACTAAAAATTTGATAGCCAAATGGGGACACAACAAGCAAGATAACCAACGCATTCTAGCGAATGAAAACGGTTAAAAGGAAAGGCACGATAATAGCCTAATGATAATCATTTACGATGCGTTCTAAGAAAACTACAAGTCTGAAAGATCGATTACAAGGTGAGTCGCCAAATCGGCCTAGTTAAGGAGAATACAAAAGTACAAGTCCAATGAAAGAAATTACAAGTTACTTTCTTGGAATGTCGACTATCTTACCATGCTGGATAGTCTTGAAGGCCCCAATCGCCGAGGTGTCGAAGTCGGGAGACAACAGCTTGACCTGTGCCTTGATCGCCTCCTCGATACCCCCAATCACATCGCGGGCATTCTTGACAATTTCTTTATTCTTCTTCTTTAAGCTGACGACCTCATCCTTCAAGCCTATGACTTCGGTATTGGCAGCATATGCCAAGGCAACGGCTTCAGCCAACTTCTTCTTCAGGTCTGCAACCTTAGTCTTTGTCGTGGTCACCCGACCTAAAGCAGCACCAAGCTGGCTCTCCAAGGTCAACTCCCGGTCGGCAAGGGGAGCCACGATTCCATTAGAAACCTTCAGCTTTTTTTCTATGATTGCCAACTTAGTCTTGACGGTTTCCATCTCAGCCTTTAAACTACCAACTTCTTGCAATGCTAAGCAATACTTCCCATCCAATAATCCATCCTGGGCCAGAACGGGTTTCGCCTTTCTCGTGATAGTTACAGCACGGAGCATGCAATGATACACCCACCTAGCCTGAAAGGCCAAGTCACCACCATGGAAAAAGTCATTGGTGCCTGGCAAAAGCTGGGAATCAATGAATCCCCTAGCATCGAAGTTATTCTCCATCACAGTGAGCGCCCCCTCTAGACTGGAAATACCTCCTCGAAGGGGGAAACCACACCAGCGCTGGTACCAAGGGTTTCCTGAGGAGGTGGCCACAATTGAACCTCGAGAGCGGGGGAAGACGGAGCCTTGGCAGAATGGGTTTTCGAGATATCATTGCTATTCCTCGGAAGGAACTGGGCCATTAAGTTGCTGAGACCTACCTGCTTGGCAGCCATGGATACTGAAACAAGGAAGCAAAGCCCATACATTAGACCATGTTAAATAGGTATACAAGCTAGAGCAAATAAGATCAAAAAGGGGGACAACCCGACGACTCACCCACATAGCTTCTACCCATCTCAGAGTCACCCATCAACAGATGGGGTTGACATTTTTCTTGATAAAAATGGCCAATAATATATCAGTGATGTACCAGTTTTGCTGACTTAGACCATTATAAGTACTTTTTATGAAAATGTTAGCCCTGGTACCGAAGCTCTAATAGGTCGGTATCCAGCGTTCCCCATCTAAAGTCAACAAGAAGGGATGCCAACCATCAGCGGGTCACATGTTAAAGTATTTTTTCTTAAAGCCGTGAAATGAATCTTCGAACAACTCGAAGATCCGTCGATCTTACACGGCTCAGAACGACATGTATCCTTTTTTTATGTTTTCCTTCTTTCAAAGGGTTGGTCAGAAGAAAGAAGTAGAGGAAGACCTCTACCGAGATCGGTAGCTCCAAGTATTCACAGACCATCTCGAAACAACGAATAGAAGCCCAGCTGTTCAGATGTAACTATGACAGCGCCACATCACATCGATTCAAAAGAGAGATAACAAAAGGGGAGAAGGGAAGCCGAACCCCTATGTTGGTGAACATGGGCTTGTACACCACATCCAATCGGCAATCCGGGGGTGTTCATATTTATGTGAGAAATGTGTTTTCGGTCCTCAGGAACGAACATGTTGTAATGCTCCTCCTCGGGACCCACCTCTGTAGAACAGATCGGAGTTGCGAAACCCCTAGAGCTCCTCAAGGGTTATCTTAGAGACCGTGTCCGTCATGTCAGAAGTAACCCATATATAACAGTCTACAGGAGCTCTTAGAATGGGATGTTGTGCTATACCTACAGTGGGGGCACCACTTAAAGCTAAACTTTGGAGGTTGGCACGTTGGGAAAAGGAAAACTAATTCTACGTTCTGCTACAACTCTACTGTACACTAATCTACAATAAATTAGAGGCCAAAACTGATACACTTAATGGTAACCCCCTGTAAACTACCTAATAGTGACGCACTAAAACACAGGCAAGATTGATCATCAACAATAGAAGAAAACAACGCAACAATGGTGACAAGCAAGAGTAGAACAATAATCATCCATAAGGGTAAAAGCAGTAGAAACTTACCATGAAATTATGAGAAAAGGAAGAATGAATCCCAGAGAAAGTATAATAAAGCTTGCGAAGGTTGAAGGCAAGAAAGGGAATAATGATGGTAGAAGCAGTAGATGGGAGAAATACGAAGGAATGAAAACCACCAGGGGAAACACAGGGTAGTAACTAACATTGGGAAGTGCAAAAGGCAAGGGAAAAATGGGTTTTTTTACCCAAGTTTCAAACCAGTCATAATGTGCATTAAGTGCTCGACGCGAGAATTGAGGCGACGTTTCTGGTAATAGGCAAAGGCCACGCGCTTTAAGGGCACAGACTCCGTCAAGAATTCTCAACCCCGTGAGAACTCGGCTGGCGGGGGCAAGTAGTTCAAATGTGCCAACTACGAGCTGTGCCATATCTGGCACGTTGGGGCACTATTCCGGCCTAACCCATCAACGACCCGGGTCCGGGCCTAAGCAACTGACCCGACGGGTCACGCAACCCGAGCTAGGTAGGGATCTGCCTTGCCCTCCTCATCCATGTGGAACCTGGACAACTAGCAGAAGATTCCAGGAAGGTGGGCCTGGCCACAAGGGGCGCATCCGAGTACGGACTATAAAAGGGAAGGGACCTACCCCTCCCCAGAGGTACGTCACCTATTCTAACCCTAAATTGCTGCCTCTTGTATGGATACTGACTTGAGTGTCGGTTTCCTTGCAGGTGGCCCCACCACATCGTCACCTCGCGGATCCCAGCCCGCAGCCTTCTCCAGACTCGCAGCTTAAACTCAGGTCCTAGCCCCTTCAAGCCTCTACTCAGCATCAGTTCGTCTCGATCCACTGCACACCTGAGTAGACGAACAGTTACAATAAACTCCACGATGGCCTATTTATAGGATCCATATATTGATTCTAGATAATTTTTAATTTTAGATATTTCTATATATTAACCTTGATATTTCTAGATACTAATCTTAGATATTTCTAGTGCTTGATTTATTTACTTAACTTCTAGTTGTTTCCATCATAATATCTAGATATTTATATGTATGAAACAAGAAAATGAGAATTCTAGAGAATTCTATAAATGTGTAGCATAATCAATACTCCTCCTTGATGCACATTTGTATAACTCCGAGTATTTCTCGAAATAGTTCAAACTTTGATCTTGGTAGTGCCTTGGTGAAGATGTTAGCCAGTTACTCATCTATGTTGCAATACTCGATCTTTATCTTTTTCTCCAATATGTCTTCTCATATAAAATGATACTTGATAGCTATATGCTTGGTCCTATTATGATGGATTTGATTGTTTGTCATTGCTATTGCTGACTTGCTGTCGCACAACATAGTTGTTGGTTCCTCTTGTTGCTCTCCTATTTCTTCGAGTATTTTTCTTATCCATATCGCTTGACTAATATCATTTGCGGCTGTAACATACCCAGCTTCAGCAGATGATTGAGCCACAGTTTCTTGTTTTTTTATGGGTAAGATAATACTCTTGATCCTAGTGTAAATTCATATCCAGAAGTGCTTTTCATATCGTCAATTGATCCTGCCCAATCACTGTCAGTATATCCAAGTAGTTTTGGATCTTTAGTATATTTATAGTGAATGCCATAATCCTTTGTACCTTGTAGATATCTTAAGATCCTTCTTGTAGCTCCATAGTACTTCTGACTTAGCTTTTGTAAGAATCTTGACAATAGACTTGTTGTATACATGATGTCAGATCTTGTGGTAGTTAGATAAAGGAGACTGATAAACCCCATTTTGACGGTTTATCTTGCATTGATTTTAAGAGCTTTTAATACCTTTTACCCTCATTTATCCATTGAAATAGCATGGTTTTGTGATTATCTCCTTATTTGTGCTTAGATGTGAAAACATTCTTTTCAACCCTTAATTTGATGGTTTTAATCTCCCTTTGATTCCACTAGATGCCTTGATATGTTTGTTAGTGATTTCAGATTGAAAGGGCTAGGAATGGATCAAAGGAGTGAAGAGGGAAAGCATGCAAAGTGGAGAAATCATGAAAAGTCAAAGAAGTTGAACTCGCCCATGGACGCGCGCGCACCTGGCGCTTGCGCGCACCTGCGAATCACCCCATGGACGCGTGCGCGTGCTGTGCGCGTACGCGTCGGTGCTGGTTTATGATTTTTTAATGAAAACGTGGCCAACGAATTCTGAAGGGTTGTAGGGCCCAATCTCAACCAACTTTGGCGCCTAAACTGCTATTTAAAGCCAAGGATTAAAGAGAAAAGGGGATTACAATTCATTACACACACATTAGGATTAGTTTAGAAGTAGTTTCTAGAGAGAGAAGCTCTCACTTCTCTCTAGAATTAGGATTAGGATTAGCTCTTAGATCTAGGTTTTAATCTTTGCTTTCTTCTACTTCTACCTTTCAATTCCTTGTTGTTAGATTCATCTTCTTCTATTCTTTTGTTGTAATTTCCTTTATGTTGTTCTTACATTTTGTTGTAGATCTAGTATTGTTTCTTTTACATTCTTCCAATTCAATAAGAGGTAATTCATAATAATTGTTCTTCTTTGCTTTTCCATTGTTGATCTCTTGTTTTTGTAGTTAGATCTCTCTTTAATTCTTGCAATTTATGTTGTTTACTTTTATTGCCTTTTATGTGTTTGTTGAAATGCCTCTTCTAGATTTAGTGTAGATTTTTTTCCTCTTGGCCTAGGTAGAGTAATTAGTAACACTTGAGTTATCTAATTCCTTTGTTGATTGATAATTGGAGAGATTGCTAATTGGTTTGGAGTGCACTAAAGCTAGTCTTTCCTTGGGAGTTGGCTAGGACTTGTGGCTCAAGTCAATTCATCCACTTGACTTTCCTTTATTTAGTAAGGGTTAACTAAGTGGTAGCAATGAACAATTCTCATCACAATTGAGAAGGATAACTAGGATAGGACTTCTAATTTTCATACCTTGCCAAGAGCCTTTTATAGTTGTTAGTTTATTTTCATTGCCATTTACTTTTCATACCTCTTATCAAAACCCCAAAACAACTCAAACCAATAACAAGACACTTTATTGTAATTCCTAGGGAGAACGACCCGAGGTTTGAATACTTCGGTTTATAAATTTAGGGGTTTGTTACTTGTGACAAACAATCTTTTGTATGAAAGGATTATTGTTGGTTTAGAGACTATACTTCGACGAGATTTTATTTGAGAAATTCTAAACCGTCAAAAATCCAATCATCAGAGACTTCCAATAAGACTTCTGTATTTTGAAAAATCTGCCTCTCTAGATCCATCTTCTTTTTGTAATTTCTCATTATGGACTAGAGTAGTAAATACTGCTTTGCAATTATTCATCTTGAATCTTTGCAACAAATTTTGAGTGTATTTCTTTTGCGAGATGAAAATTCCAATCTTCATTTTGGTTTACCTCAATGCCAAGAAAATAGTGTATCAATCATAAGTCAGTCATCTTAAATGTCTTTTTCATTTCTTCTTTGAATTCTCTAATCATGGTTTCATTGTTTTCAGTGTAGATAAGATCGTCTACGTACAAGAAACTATGAGAGTGTTTGAATTACCTTGTATATTGATGTGGAGTGTAGGCTCACTTTTACTCCTCCTAAATTCATGATCAATGAAATATTTGTCAATTTGACTGTACCATGCTCGCAGAGCTTGCTTGAGTCCATATAGTGCTTTCTTTAGCCTTAGCACCTTGTCTTGATGTCCTTCTACAATGAACCCTTGTGATTGATCAACGTATACTTTTTTCATCAATTCTTTATTTAAAAAGGCAAATTTCACGTCCAATTGATAGATTTTTCATTGCTTTTGTGCGGCTAGTGTAATGAGCGCCCTTATTGTATTTAAGCGAGTTACAGGTGCTAATGTCTTTGTGAAATCCATCCTAGGAATTTGTGCATATCCTTTAGCTACGAGCCTTGCCTTACGCTTATGAATAGATCTATAAGGATTGAGCTTAGTCTTGTATACCTATTTGACTCCAATGATATCTATATTTGAAGGGCGATCTACTAGTTTCCATATGTTGTTCTTCTCGATCATCTTGATTTCTTCTTGGTGGGCGAAATTGCAATCACACTTTTGCAATCCCGCACAACTAACCAGCAAGTGTACTGGGTCGTCCAAGTAATACCTTGCGTGAGCAAGGGTCGATCCCACAGAGATTGTCGGCTTGAAGCAAGCTATGGTTATCTTGTAAATCTTAGTCAGGATATCAGAAATTATCAGGATTGATTGTAAAAAGCAAAGGAACATGAAATGGTTACTTGTTTTGCAGTAATGGAGAATAGGTTGAGGTTTGGAGATGCTCCATCTTCTGAATCTCTGCTTTCCTACTGTCTTCTTCTTCAGTCACGTAAGTCTCCTTCCATGGCAAGCTGTATGTAGGGTTTCACCGTTGTCAATGGCTACCTCCCATCCTCTCATTGGAACGATTCCTAATGCCCTGTCACGGCACGGCATTCCATCTGTCGGTTCTCAATCAGGCCGGAATAGAATCCAGTGATTCTTTTGCGTCTGTCACTAACGCCCCGCCTTCAGGAGATTGAAGCACGTCACAGTCATTCAGTCATTGAATCCTACTCAGAATACCACAGACAAGGTTTAGACCTTCCGGATTCTCTTGAATGCCGCCATCAGTCTAGCGTATACCACGAAGATTCCGGTTAAAGAACCCAAGAGATAACTACTTAATCTAAGGTAGAACGGAGGTGGTTGTCAGGCACGCGTTCATAGTTGAGAATGATGATGATTGTCACAGATCATCACATTCATCCGGATTAAGAACAAGTATTATCTTAGAATGGAAGCAAGCATGATTGAATGAGAAACAGTAGTAATTGCATTAATCCATCAAGACACAGCAGAGCTCCTCACCCCCAACCATGGGGTTTAGAAACTCATACTGTAGAAGGTACACAAAGAAAGGTGTAAAATGTCATAAGGTCATCAAAAGTTGCATAAGGTTCTGATACAATGTCAAAAGATCCTATAAATAGTAAACTAGTGTCCTAAGGTTTACAGAAATGAGTAAATGACAGAAAAATCCACTTCCGGGCCCACTTGGTGTGTGCTTGGGCTGAGCAATGAAGGAATTTCGTGTAGAGACCTTTTCTGGAGTTAAACGCCAGTTCTCATGCCAGTTTGGGCGTTTAACTCCAAATTTTATGCCAGTTCCGGCGTTTAACGCTGGAATTTCTGTAGGTGACTTTGAGCGCCGGTTTGGGCCATCAAATCTTGGGCAAAGTATAGACTATTATATATTTCTGGAAAGCCCAGGATGTCTACTTTCCAATGCCGTTGAGAGCGCGCCAATTGGGCTTCTGTAGCTCCAGAAAATCCGCTTCGAGTGCAGGGAGGTCAGAATCCAACAGCATCTGCAGTCCTTTTTGGTCTCGGAATCAGATTTTTGCTTAGGACCCTCAATTTCAGCCAGAAAATACCTGAAATCACAGAAAAACACACAAACCTATAGTAAAGTCCAGAAAAGTGAATTTTAACTAAAAACTAATAAAAATATACTAAAAACTAACTAAATCATACTAAAAACATACTAAAAACAATGCCAAAAAGCATACAAATTATCCGCTCATCACTTCTTTCATGGTATTTCTCCATTCTTCGTGCTTTTCTGCTTCTTCAAAGCTTGTAGGATCGATCTTGACAAAATTACATGTTTTATATACATATTGTAGAGGCCTAATTTTTTTGGGAGGAGAATTAGTGGCTGCTTTTACTATTAGGGTACTTATTCTTGCTTCTTCACGTTCTTGTTCTTCTTGTCTTGAAGGTAATTGCTATGATACTTCATTGCTTCATTTCTCGACTTTTTCATCTTCCTAGTCCCATGAAGCATTTTCATCGAACTCCTCGTCTCGATTCATTATGAGTTTCTTCGTTTGCAAGTTATACACACGATATTCTTTTGATTGTGTACTATACCCAAGGAAGATTTTTTTTGTCTTCTCATTGAGCTTGCTTCTTTTTCGTGTGGGAATATAGAACATAGTATATACATCTAAAGACTCTTAGATGCTTTGCGAAAGATTTTCGTCCACTCCATGCTTCAATTGGAGTTTTATTTTCTAATACCTTAGTGGGATAACAATTTAATAGGTATACTGTCGTGTAAATAGCTTCTGGCTAGAAGATATGATGTTTGGCAGATTTTTCTCCTTGAGGATTGAGCGTGCCATATCCATCACAATTCTATTTTTTTTCTCTCAGATACTCCATTTTTCTCAAGAGCTTATCTCACTGTGAGTTGACATTTGACGCCCTTTTATTCGTAGAATTTATTAAATTCTTTGGAACTGTATTTAGTTCTTCTGTCGCTATGAAGTGCCTTGATGCTACAACCACTTTTTTTCCACATATTTCTTAAACTTCTTGAAGATGCCAAAAACTTTTGATCTTTCACGTAGAAAATATACCCACGTCATTCTAGTATAATCATCGATGAAGAGAATGAAGTACTTGTTATTATTGAGTGATGCAATCTTTATCGGACTACAAACGTGAGTGTGAACTAATTCAAGCATATCCTTGGCTCGCCAAGCTGTTCCAGAAGGAAATGGTTGATGATGTTGCTTGCTAAGTAAGCATCCTTCGCAAGGTTAAGTAATCTTTGTGATACTTGGTAGATCTCTCATTACTTGCTTTTGATGTATCAACTTTAATCCATGAAAGCGAAAATGGCCAAATCTTTGATGCCACAGTCATCAATTATCTACTTGTACCTTTAATGCAATTTCTATCATATAGCTCCATTTTAGTGGAAAGCTCCTATTCTTCATTTTAACTATTGCTTGAAGTCTTTTAGTTTTTCGTTCACTTATGGTGAATGAGTCTTCTTCAAAGTGTAATACGCAGCCTTTTTCCATAATTTGGTGGCCAACACTAAGTAGATTCTGATCTATGCTAGTTTAAAAATAACAGAGAATCATGGATATTCTTAGTTCCTATCTTGGTGTGAACGGTGATTGTACCTTTGCCATTTGCCTGTACGATCATTCCGTCTCCAAGTTTAATGCCAGCTCGAACAGATTTATTGATGTCACTAAATAGACTTTAATCACCTATCATATGATTACTGTAACTACTATTGGGATACCATATGTCATCTTTCTTCTTGCACTCTTCTTGTGATGATGCATAGTAGAGGCACTCTTCTCCATTGACGATATATTTTTGTTTGATTTGAGTGAATTTCATCACTTAAACCATATTTATTCATCCAAATAGCATACTTTTGTGTTCTCTCTCTTAATTGAGCTTAATTGTGAAAACATGTTATTTTGTGCTTATTTTAATCACTTTTATTCCACTTCTATCCCATTCGATACCTTGATGGTTTGATGAGTGATTTCAGGTGTAATAGGTTGGAATGGCTTGATAAGAGTGGAAGAAAAGAAGGGAATTGGGAGAAAACATGAAGAAAAAAAAAGAGAAGCACACATTGGAGTGTGCATGCGCACAACCCACTGTATGTACGCACCAGAACCACAAAGCCATGTGTGCGTACACACGACCTTCTGTGCGTGTGCACAAGAAGAAAATCAGCAAGTGTGCGTACACACACGTCTGTGCGTACGCACAAGTCCCAGCACATGACTCACTTAATGAAAATCACTGGAGGCAATTTTTGGGCCTCTAGAGCCCAATTTTGGAACCTTCTGAAGCTGATTCTTGCTATATCAAAGAAGGCCTCACTCCATGTGAAACGGGGGAGAAATTAGGGTTAGTTTAGCATTTTATGTAGGTTGTTTTTTAGAGAGAAAAGCTCCCCCTTCGCTCTAGAAATTAGGTTTCTTAGTTTACTTTCTTTGTAATTTTCCTTTTTAATTCTTGTTTTAATCAAGTTTCTTCTACCTTTCTTTGTTCTCTTATATTAATTTCCTTGTTTATCATGTTAATTTCTCATTTTAGTTGTCTTTTATGTTTATGCGCACTCTTGTCATTTTAATTTACATTTAATGCAATTTATGTTTTATGTCTCTTTATTGTCTAATTGAGTTGTTATCTTACTTTATTTACTTTTGGTAGTTGTAGTTTTTATTATTCCTTGTTATTTTATCATGCTTTATTTTCATGCCTCCCAAGTGTTTGATAAAATGCTTAGGTTGGTTTTAGCCTAGTTTTTCTCACTCTTAGTTGGAAAATTGTGTGGTTTGGGTGAACTTGAGTGGTGGATGTCCATTTCACATTGTATGAGGATTGTTAATTAATTTAGTTTTCCTTGACTCTACGTGACCCATAAATAGTGTTGACTTAGGACTTAGGGATTGAGATTAATTATGCCTAGTTGACTTACCCTCGATGTAGGGTTGACTAATTGGGATTAATCCACACACAATTACCATGTTTGTGGTCCACAACTATGATAGCAAGCCTTAATTATCCAATTCTAACCAAGAGCTCTTTTTACAATCTAAATTTCTATTTTCATTGCTTTAATTGCTTTCTCATTTAATTATTTGCATGCCTATTCACTTTCTTGCCTTTTTATTCTTTTGCCGTTTACATTTCTTGCTTGTCTTGCTATCCAACCCTCATTTCCTTCCATAGCCAATAAATTGTACACTTAATTGCAACTCCTAGGAAAGACGGCCTGAGGTTTAATTACTCTCGGTTAATTTGTATTAGAAATATTAAAAATTTGATATTGGTCAATTGTTGGGTTTGGAGCTATACTTTCAATGCCAATTCTATTTTGAGAAAAATTCCAAACCCACTTTAGGCCATTATCAAGTTTTTTATTCCCCCACACTTAAACAATAGCATGTCCTCATGCTAATCACAATCAAAGGAGAAGGATTAAGAGGGAAGCAATTTATTCAATGCATCTAACTACATGCATGCAACTATGCTAAATTCTATCTATCTATATGTACAATATGATTTCCTATGGAGTTTGGCAAAAACGAACAAGAGATTCCAATCAATCCAAAACAAGCCTTAGGGCCAAGGCAAAGAGTCAATACCCTATGATCAAGTCCAAAGAATTGAATTGAGATTTTCAAAACTGACCAACAAATAACTTGCAAGAAGATACAATATAGGGCACAAAAACATAGAATTGAGCGGTCAAACCCCTCAACCTGATGTGTATTCACTCAATTCTCCTTTAATCATGTTTCTCGAAGATTTGCAAGTCATCTAACAATCAACAATTATTCAGTGCATGCATACAAATATCAAGAGGACTTATCCATGGGTTGTAATGGGGCTAGGGTCAAGGTAGGATGCATATGGTCAAGTAGACTAGAATTTGAATCTTTGATTAACCTAAGCTTCCCACCTAACCTATGACAACCTATACAATTCTAATGCAAACCTACCTACCCATTCTTCATTGTTTCACACACTCATGCATTCTCTTTCAATCACATTCTATATGCATTGATTATTATTGAACTTTATTTTGGGGCATTTTTCCCCCTTTATTGCTTTCTTTTCTCTTTTTTTGTTGTTGAGGAATTATAGACAAAAGTGCCAATGCATATGGCTTTAAACATCTAATGCATAAGTATGTATCCAATTCCCAAAATTTTGATAAAAATATAAAAATACCCTTTTATCTCACCCAATGTTCCCAAACTTTCCACACTTGAATGATAAATATACTCACTAGCCTAAACTAATCAAAGATCCAAACAAGGGACATTTATTATTTTCCGCTTTAAGGCTTGTGATATGCTAAAATTAAGAACAAATAAGTTTAGTATATGCTCAAAGTTGGCTAACAATGGAAGATAAAAGGGTAGGCTATTTGGGTAAGTGAGCTATTTGAAACAATGGCCTCAATCATATACATGCATTCATACGCAAAATAATGGACATATAGATTCATGAAAATCAAAGATTACAATCATAAAAGGAGTTTATCACACAAGAACAAACTTTATGGTTGGAAATGTGCAACCATACAATTAAGGCTCAAATCTCACAAGGTTTGTTGTTCTAGTTCTTTTTCTATGTTTTATGAAAAAGGATACTTCAAGCGAGTTGAAAGAAAATAATTTCAATTCAATCAATAGCAATGCCTTAAAAGGAATTTCATGAAAATTTCTTGTTGTTTTACCAAACTTATTCAATTTAACATGCAACATGTGAGTATTTACCACCATAATACTATAAGCATTAGAGAAATATATACAAACAAACCATACCAAAATGCAAATAAGAACAAAATTGCAAAAAGAACAAAAATAATATTGCAAAGTGTCTAAGAGAAGGATTTTACCCCCTCGAAGTTGGCGATCCTCCCCCACACCTAAATTGTGCACGGTCTTCCATGCAAGCACATAATCTGGGGGATGAAGGACTTTGAAGCTCCACCTTCAGCTGGTGGACTCCAGGGGTTCCAATTGCTTTGTAAATAAATAAACAACAATTTAGGCAAAGTAAGATGTGTGTGGTATGATAAAAGGCAATGTGTGTATTCTAAATGCGTGCATAATTCAGAACACAAACATTGGCGGGGTAAAAATAACAACCACCTATTCAAAAAAAATAGCATGTGTTCCTCAATTAAGTATCCTAGGTTGCAAGTGAAACATAAGCAAAACTTAAGGCACAAGCAAAGGTAACACAAAAGTGAATTGAGTATTTGATATTGGTTATTGAAATTGTGCATGTGAAAGCGCAAAATTGGTGTAAAATAGTACAATAAACAATAACCAATCCATTAATGAACGAAAAACTACTTATTCATCATGACACATAATGCAATAGTCACATGAAAAAGTACTTGTTACAAACAATGACAAGCTTGATAGAAATCAAGTTAAGTCACTCAAAGAAATGCAAAGCATTAACAAAGAACAAGTGCCGGACATGTGATGAAATCGATACGAAAATCATGATGAACAAGTAATTTTAACTCAAATCACTTAATTCAATGCACTTACATAATTTGTCCTAGTGGTACAATCAAAACATGAATATTCAAAGCCACTAGGTACTAGTAAATTAAAGCAAAGTGTAAGTGCATTGGTATAAGTCTCAAGCAAGAAGCAACCTAATCAAGCATCAATCAAACACTTGCAACTTATTCAATTAGAAATAATTAAAGCAAAGACTAACATAATTACTAAAATAGAAATAAAATGCAAACGAAACAAAGTAAAGCAAGTGGAGAAGAGGGTTGATAAACCACTATTTTATGGTTTATCTTGTGCTCAATTGAGTGGATTTTATCAACTCTTTACCCACTTATTCATAATATTTGCATAGTTTTATATTTCCTTCCTGATTTTGTACTATGATTGAAAATGTGCTTCTTTGATCTTATATTTGCTTATTATTAATACTCTCTTATTACCATTAGATGCCTTGATATGTGTGTTAAGTGATCTCAGAGATTACAGGGCAGGAATGACTCAGAGGATGGAAAGGAAGCATGCAAAAGTGGAAGGAATACAAGAAGTTGGAGAAATTGCTAAGCTGTCCAACCTGACCTCTTTGCACTCAAACGGCTATAACTTTAGCTACAGAGGTCCAAACGACGCGGTTCCAGTTGCGTTGGAAAGCTAACGTCCGGGGCTTCGATTTGATATATAATTTGTCATAGCTGCCCCGACACCAGACGACGCGAACGTGTGGGTCACGCAGACGCGTGACCTGGCAGGAACACAACCCGCGCGGCCGCGTGAGCCATGCGGCCGCATCACTTTTCCGCGACCTGTACAAACCAGAATACGCTGGGGGCGATTTCTGGGCTGTTTTTAACCCAGTTTGCGGCCCAAAAAACACAGATTAGAGGCTATAAAGTGGGGGAATCCATTCATTCATGAGGAGGCTCTCACATTCACAATTTTAGGAGTAGATGTAGTTTTTAGAGAGAGAGGCTCTTTCCTATCTCTTAGGATTAGGATTTAGGATTTCTCTTAGTTTTAAGAGTGACTCTCAATCCCAGGTTCAATATTCTTTTACTTTATATTCCTCTTTTTACTTTCAGATGCTTCAATGCTTGTATTAGATATGTTGTCTATTTGGCCTATGCTACATTCATGTTATGATTTTCTTAATTAATATTATTTGAGGTAATTCAGATTTAAGATTGCTTTGATCTGTTTAAGATTGCTTTCAATTTAATTTAGATATTTTTCTCCCTTTTGGCCTTGGTTAAATAATTGGTGACTCTTGAGTTATTAAACTCATTGTTGATTGAGAATTGGAATTCTTCAAGAATTAATTCATCCACTTAACTTACCTTCATAGTTAGAGGTTAATAAAATGGGAGAAAAATCCAATTCTCATTACAATTGATAAGGATAATTGGGATAGGACCTCCAGTCTTCATACCTTGCCAAGAGTTTATTTTACAGTTATTTATTAATTTTTATTGCTTGAAAATATACCTGTGCACATTGCCCAAACTCCAAATTTCTCAAAACCCCAAATTTACAATCTTCACAACCAATAATAAGAACATACCTCCCTGCAATTCCTTGAGAAGATGACCCGAGGTTTGAATACTCGGTTATCAATTTCAAAGGGGTTTGTTACTTGTGACAACCAAAACGTTTGTACGAAGGGATTTTTGTCGGTTTAGAGACTATATCTACAACGCGACTATTTTTATGATATTCTTTACTGGCAAACGTGTGCCTTATTATTGGTTATTGTAAATATTTGCTTTTTGATTTGTTTTTATTTTTTATTTTTATTTGCTTTTTCGTAAATTAAGAGGTTATTGATTTTTATTTTAAAATTTTTATCTTATCTTATCTTATTTCAAAAATCAAATTTAAAAATTTTCAATTTTCAAATTTCAAAAAAAAAATTCAAATTTCAAAAATTAAAAATTCAAATTTCAAAATTTAATTTTCAAATTCAAAATTTAAATAACCTTTTAATATTTCAATTTGTTTTTATTTTTGTTTTTAATTTTTTGCTATCATGAACTCTCACCCCTTTGGCTATGAGTCTGGTTACAATAATGTTGCAGGAAGAAGAAATTACAATGAGAACAGGCATCAAGGTTGGAACAATCAAAGATGGGAGGAGCCACAAGGACTTGATCAATCCTCATGGCAACAACCACCTCCAATGGACTATCAACAACCACCACCATATGCCTATGAACCCTTTCCTCAACATAACTTTGGACCACCAAACTCACAAGCCCCTTTCCGCCATTCACCTCCATATGACCCTAACCCTCAACCACCATACCAACCACCTTATGAGCCATATGAACCATATATTGAACCACCCCAATTCCAACCCAATTACTCCCAAGAACCACCATTTCAATATTCATCATCTCCATATCCATCAATCCAAGAGCACTATGATCCTACTTATGAAAGCCGAGTACATCAAGAGACAAAGGATCGTTTCAAAGAAACAGTGGATCGATTTCAGGCAACCATTCAACAACTGGAGCAAGTAGTAATTCAATGGGTTTCTAGGCGCTCAAATATACAAGGATCAGCCACAGCTCCATGTGGACAGTCTACTGAAGAACATAGCATGATGGAGATACCAGAAACCCCAGTGGACAAGACAGAGAATGAATTCGAACTAGAACAAGTAGAAGACGCTGTCATTGTTCAAGAAGAAGAAGAAGTGGTTGAAGACTTAGGAGATGCATAACCTCCATGGGAAAGTCAAGACATAGAGCCTCCTTCCAAGACGGTTGAAATTGATGCTGAGGAGGGTGTAAAACCTCCAAAGCATATCATAGTTGAAGACTTGGAAGAGGTTGATCAAGAGATGGAGATTCAAGAAGAAGAAGCACAACCTACCATGCCCTTGGAAAGCAATGAAGAGGAGAATTGAAAGAGAGCTACCAAGAGGAAGAGGTTGAAATTGAAGAAGCTTGCAAAGAGGTGGTAATTATCAGAGAGGAGCACAAGGGAGTGGAGCTTGCAATTTCATTAAAAATACCTCCCCCTAAGTTGCCATCATCCTTCACAACATTCAAGTGGGTAAAATTCATATCCCTTAGCTTTCTAATCCCACTTGAATATGGGCTACTGGAGACGGATGGTCAACTTAGAGCTCTTTGTGGCATCAAGAGTAAGAGGAAGATGGTCAGTGGTAAGAATTGTCCTGCAAGGTTCATCATGGTTGGAAGCTTTAAGTTTAAACGCAAAGGTTGGTATAAAGCTCAACTGAATGGGTCTAGGATGCTGTTTGGTCGCTGCAGTGAGAATTCAGATCACCTTTCACCCGGCTGGAAAAATACAGATCGAGACAAAAACGGGTCTAAAAGTAAAGTTTGGGATCCTGGAATCTGTTCTGGCATTTGTTACCCCGGGAGCCTAAGAATCTGTTTGAAGCTTCTTAAGGCTTTACATGCTTAGTTTGGGATCCCGGAGGACACTGGAATCACAAACATTGGTGGAGATTCTTGGATGAGTTCAAGCACAAGCCACCATAACAGGAAGCTCACCAAATGTCTAACTTAAGGACTTTAACTAAAAGTGCTAGGTAGGAGACAACCCACCATGGTACGATCGTTCATTTTTTATTTTTATTTAGTTTTATTTGTTTTCTAGTTTTATTTTATTTTATTATATTGAACCTGGAGTTTTGCGTCACATTCATATTAACACTGCATTCTTCATTTTTCAAAAAAAAAGGATTTACGCACATGACATGGCAGTGTCGCTGACGCGTCCGCGTCGTATGTGCGTTAGGAGGAAAAGAAATTGAACAGAGAGTTATGCAGGAGCAGGGCTGGAGGCGTGCCAAGGGCACAAATCGTCCCACGCGACCGCATCGCTGATGCGGCCGCGTCATTTGCAAAATGGCTTCCCCACGCGTCCGCGTCACCCACGCGACCGCGTGGCCCTGGATTTCGACGTAACAAGGTGTATGGCCGAAAGTTGAGTTGGAATTGGGCTGGACTCGTGCTGGAAGCCCAAGCCCTACCACGCGACCGCGTGCCCCACGCGGCCGCGTCCTTTTAAGAAAAAGGCCACCCGCGCGATCGCGTCAACCACGCGACCGCGTCACCCTGGATTTTGGCAATACTAAGTTTTGAACAGAGAGTTGTGCGACCGCGAGGCTGCACTCGCGCCACTAGCACAAATCAAGTCACGCGATTGCGTGCCCCACGCATCCGCGTCGCCTAACCTTATTGCGCACTACGCAACCGCGTCACCCACGCGACCGCGTCGCCAGCGTCGCCCAACTTCTCCAGATTAGTGCCAATTTTCTTATCTTTTCTTCTCCAAATCCTTATTCTTCTTATCTTTTCTTATTTCTTTCTTCTTCCTTTCTTATTTTCTCTCACTTCCATTCTATTTTATTTAATTTATTTGCATACTTTCATTCATTGCATTTTTTTTATTTTGTGCATATTTTTATTTTTTTTTCTAAATTTGTTATTTTAGTGTTAAAAATTTAATTGGAAAATTATTTTCTTGTAAATTATTATGAAATTGTTTGACAATTATATATTACTTTTTGAAGGGTTGCTTGCATGTTCAATTTAATACTTTCAATAGCTTATTTACCATACATGCTATGTGTTTGTGAAAAAGCCCATATGGCATTATGCACTTCTCTATTATACTTTATACTATTCAATGCTTGCTTTTCATAAACTCCCTTTACTATTTTATTAATTGAATATAATTGTCAATAAAAACATGGTGATTTATTACAAGTGATGCTTGGTCTATGCTACTCATGCCCTTTGCCGGCATGCCAATAAACACCTTGCATTCACTTGTCCTTATATGCACTAGCTATTTTCAATTGATGGCTTTTCACGTGTACTCGCGAGCATGTGTTAATGTCAATTACATCCTAATGTGCATCCATCACCACTCTTCCGTTCTCTTCCTTGCTATATATCTATTTGAATTTAATTTACTTTCTCTTCCCTTCTTCAGGATGGCCACCAAGGAAGGAAAGGAGAAAGCTACTCCCAAACCGCCGGCAAGGAAAGGAACAAAAAGAGCTCAGCTGAGAAACCACAACCCCCATCCACTTGCACATCTCAGCATGCACTGAGGACGGTGCAATCTTTAAGTGTGGGGAGGTCGATACCGATCTCCATGGATTAGTTATTTCTTGACTCAACACCAAAAATTTTTTATTCTATTTGTTTGTTCATTGTTGCATTTGCATAATTGATTGCATATTTGTTTGATTTTTTGCATATTTTACCACTTGGTTGAAGTAATATTTTCTTTTCCAAGAAACCTTTTAAAGTATTTCACTAATTTGAATAAAATTTTTTGTTACACTTGTTTGAAGAAATATTATATTGGAACATGGTTTAGAGCTCGAACACACAAAACCTGTAAGATTTTTGAGCCTAATTGATTGATTGCATTTTATCAACCAATAATTTATTTTTGATGTGTGTTTTTCTCTCTAAAATTGTGATCTTTGTCTTGATTAATTCTATATTTCCATTATTTGATGTATACATGCACTTACATGATTGAGGCCTTTGTTTCACTGAGCTCACATACCCATATGGCCTTACCTTTCATTATCCCTTGCAAACCAATTTTGAGCCTATTATACCCATTTGTTCTTTATTTTAGCACATCATCAACTTTAAGCGAAAAACAATAATGTCCTTAATTTGAATCCTTGGTTAGCTTAGACTAGTGAAAGTGCTTATGATTTAAGTGTGGGAAAATTGTGTTTGGAAACATTTGGTTTGAGAATTGAGTATGTTAGAAATTTCTGAAAATGTGAAAGAAATGTTTAGGACATGTTTATGCATTCAATAATTTAATCATATGCATTGAGAAAAACAAAAGAAAAATAATATAAAAAAAGAGAGAAAAATAAAAGAAAAAGAAAAAGAAAAAGAAAAGAAAAGAAAAAGAGCAAATAAAAGGGGACAAAATACCCCAAAGTGAGTGGTGAAAGCAATGCATATGAGTTGTACTTGAAATTAGAATGTATGAATATGTGGAAAACATAGTTAATGGATGGTTAGATGTTGTATTATGATTACATGGATTGTCTAAGTTAGGTGGAAAAGTTTAAGTTAATTAAGGATTAAGATTTTTAGTCCACTTGGCTAAATACAATCCTACCTTGACCCTAACCCCATTACAACCCTTAAAAGACCTCTTGATATGTGTATTTATGCATTAAATTTTTGTTGATTATTAGATGAAGAGCAAGCCTTAGAAAGCAAGGTTAGTAGAGAATTGAGAGAGTCGAACCTTAAACACTTGAATGATTAGAGTGTATACACTTCCAATGAGGGTTCGATGCTCGATTCTTTGTTCCCGGCTTTCATGAGCTATTTTCTTCTGCAAGTTTACTTTTACTTCATTTTTATGATTTGAATCAGTGAAATCCAGTTCATATATGTTCTTGAAAGATTTATTTATTTTTAACCAAGTAGGTAGAAACATTCTGCATGTAGTTGCATTCATATAGATAGGATTGCATTTCATATTAATCTACCATTCCTCTTCATCTTTATAGTTTCTCTTGAGCTTAGCATGAGGACATGCTAGTGTTTAACTGTGGGGAGGTTGATAAACCACTATTTTATGGTTTATCTTGTGCTCAATTGAGTGGATTTTATCAACTCTTTACCCACTTATTCATAATATTTGCATAGTTTTATATTTCCTTCCTGATTTTGTACTATGATTGAAAATGTGCTTCTTTGATCTTATATTTGCTTATTATTAATCCTCTCTTATTACCATTAGATGCCTTGATATGTGTGTTAAGTGATCTCAGAGATTACAGGGCAGGAATGGCTCAGAGGATGTAAAGGAAGCATGCAAAAGTGGAAGGAATACAAGAAGTTGGAGAAATTGCTAAGCTGTCCAGCCTGACCTCTTTGCACTCAAACGGCTATAACTTTAGCTACAGAGGTCCAAACGACGCGGTTCCAGTTGCGTTGGAAAGCTAACGTCTGGGGCTTCGATTTGATATATAATTTGTCATAGCTGCCCCGACGCCAGACGACGCAAACGTGTGGGTCACGCAGACGCGTGACCTGGCAAGAACACAACCCGCGCGGCCGCGTGAGCCATGCGGCCGCATCACTTTTCCGCGACCTGTACATACCAAAATACGCTGGGGGCGATTTCTGGGCTGTTTTTAACCCAGTTTGCGGCCCAGAAAACACAGATTAGAGGCTATAAAGTGGGAGAATCTATTCATTCATGAGGAGGCTCTCACATTCACAATTTTAGGAGTAGATGTAGTTTTTAGAGAGAGAGGCTCTCTCCTCTCTCTTAGGATTAGGATTTAGGATTTCTCTTAGTTTTAAGAGTGACTCTCAATCCCAGGTTCAATATTCTTTTACTTTATATTCCTCTTTTTACTTTCAGATGCTTCAATGCTTGTATTAGATATGTTGCCTATTTGGCTTATGCTACATTCATGTTATGATTTTCTTAATTAATATTATTTGAGGTAATTCAGATTTAAGATTGCTTTGATCTGTTTAAGATTGCTTTCAATTTAATTTAGATATTTTTCTCCCTTTTGGCCTTGGTTAAATAATTGGTGGCTCTTGAGTTATCAAACTCATTGTTGATTGAGAATTGGAATTCTTCAAGAATTAATTCATCCACTTAACTTACCTTCATAGTTAGAGGTTAATAAAGTGGGAGAAAAATCCAATTCTCATTACAATTGATAAGGATAACTGGGATAGGACCTCCAGTCTTCATACCTTGCCAAGAGTTTATTTTACAGTTATTTATTAATTTTTATTGCTTGAAAATATACCTGTGCACATTGCCCAAACTCCAAATTTCTCAAAACCCCAAATTTACAATCTTCACAACCAATAATAAGAACATACCTCCCTGCAATTTCTTGAGAAGATGACCCGAGGTTTGAATACTCGGTTATCAATTTCAAAGGGATTTGTTACTTGTGACAACCAAAACGTTTGTACGAAGGGATTTTTGTCGGTTTAGAGACTATATCTACAACGCGACTATTTTTATGATATTCTTTACTGGCAAAAATCCTAACGTTAAGGGCAAACGTGAGAGAAGGGAGAGGTGGAAGAAGGAAGAAGAGAAGAAGTAGAGAGAAGAGAAGAAAAGAAGTGTAGAGGTGAGAAAATAGGGGCGTGCGTACGCACACTAGGCGAAACAGAGGAGTTGCGTGTCCGCACCAAGTGTGCGAATGCTCTGAACAGAAAGGGGATTAAGAGGTGTGCGTACGCGCCAGCTTGTGCGCACGCACAGAACACACTCTTTTTTTTAGCATGAAAGGGTCATGTATGCGTGCGCACATAGGTCTGTGCGTGCACATAGAACCAAAAAGAGAAGGGGTTCACGCGCACAGGGTGTGCGAGCGCTCCCATCAGAGGGAGTGCAAGGTTGCGTGCAGACGCACAAGCCTATGCGGCTACACAGAAAGCACGAGAAAAAGGGATGTGTGCGTACGCCCAAGTCAAGGAAAAACAAGAGAGCACCCACGCACAAGCTGTGCTGGCGCTGCGAGCAGAGAGCATAATCATAAGTGTGCGTGCGCACAGGTCGGTGCGCACGCACAGGACACAGAAAATAGAAGTTGTGTGCACATGTACAAGTGTGTGCGCACGCACAGATGCCCTGTTTTCCAAAAATTTTTCTCAAACTTCTAAGGTACCAAGCCTTAGTTCAATGAAAGCTCAACCCCCAAAATATTGAAACATTTAAAATTTCATGACCTTCATGTAAATTAATCTAATAAACTCAAAATTAAACTAATTATAAGGAAACCAAAATAAACAAAAAATGCAATAAATCAAGACTATAAACAAAGAGAAAGGAGATGTTACCATGGTGGGGTGTCTGCCACCTAGCACTTTAGTTTAATGTCCTTAAGTTGGACTTACGAAGAGCTCTCATCAAACCTCCTTGAAATCCCACCCAAGCTTATATTCGCCAAGGCTTTTGAGACTCCAAAGCTTGTGCACCCACATCTTGTTGTAACTTCCTTTCATTCTATGTAGATAACAAGCAATTGAAATTTCCAATTTCTATGGCACAATAGCACAAAACTTACAATGCAATGGGTGAGAATTCATAGGATAAAAACGAAATAGAAACCAAAGGTAATAAGAACAAGTAAAATGAACTCCTAAAACTAGCGAAAACAAGCAATCAATCAAAAGAAGTTATTTACATATTAACATATTTACAATAGCAAAAAATAAGCAAGCAACATATGTACAATCAACCAAAAAAATAAGCTATTCACAATATTCGCATATTTACAATAGCAAAAAATAAGCAAGCAACATATGTACAATCAACAAAAAAAAAAGAGCTATTCACAATATTCACATATTTACAATAGTCAAAAACAACACCATTGCAACTCCCCAGCAACAACGCCAAAAACTTGATAATGGCCTAAAGTGGGTTTGGAATTTTTCTCAAAATAGAATTGGTGTTGAAAGTATAGCTCCAAACCTGACAATTGACCAACATCAAATTTTTAATATTTCTAATACAAATTAACCGAGAGTAATTAAATCTCGATTTGTCTTCCCTAAGAGTTGCAATCAAGTGTACAATTTATTGGCTATGGAATGAAATGGGGGTTGGATAGCAAGACAAGCAAGAAATATAAATGGCAAGAGAATAAAAAGGTAAGAAAGTAAATAGGCATGCAAATAATTAAATGAGAAAGCAATTAAAGCAATGAAAATGGAAATTTAGATTGTAAAAAGAGCTCTTGGTTAGAATTGGGTAATTAAGGCTTGCTATCATAGCTGTGGACCACAAACATGGTAATTGTGTGTGAATTAATCCCAATTAGTCAACCCTACATCGAGGATAAGTCAACTAGGCATAATTAATCTCAATCCTTAAGTCCTAAGTCAACACTATTTATGGGTCACATAGAGTCAAGAAAAACCAAATTAATTAACAATCCTCACACAATGTGGAATTGACATCCACCACACAAGTTCACCCAAACCACACAATTTTTCAACTAAGAGTGAGAAAAACTAGGCTAAAACCAACCCAAGCATTTTATTAAACACTTGGGAAGCATGAAAATAAAGCATGATAAAATAACAAGGAATAGTAAAAACTACAACTACCAAAAGCAGATAAAGTAAGATAACAACTCAATTAGACAATAAAGAGACATAAAACATAAATTACTTTAAATATAAATTAAAATGACAAGAGTGTGCATACACATAAAAGACAACTAAAATGAGAAATTAACATGATAAACAAGAAAATTAAGATAAGAGAACAAAGAAAGGTAGAAGAAACTAGATTAAAACAAGAATTAAAAAGGAAAATTACAAAGAAAGTAAACTAAGAACCCTAATTTCTAGAGAGAAAGGGGAGCTTCTCTCTCTAGAAAACAACCTAAATAATGCTAAACTAACCTTAATTTCTCCCCCATTTCACATGGAGTGAGGCCTTCTTTGATATAGCAAGAATCAGCTTCAGAAGGTCCCAAAACTGAGCTCTGGAGGCCTAAAAATCACCCTCAGCAATTTCCATTAAGTGAGTCATGTGCTGGGACTTGTGCTTACGTACAAACGTGTGCATACGCACACTTGCTAATTTTCTTCTTGTGCGCACGCACAGGAGGTCGTGCGTACGCACACATGACTTTGTGGTTCTGGTGTGTACGCATAGTGGGTTGTGCGCACGCACACTCCAATGTGTGCTTCTCCTTTGTTTTCTTCATGTTTTCTCCCAATTCCATGCTTTTCTTCCACTCTTATCAAGCCATTCCAACCTATTACACCTGAAATCACTCATCAAACCTTCAAGGTATCGAATGGGATAAAAGTGGAATAAAAGAGATTAAAATAAGCACAAAATAACATGTTTCCACAATTAAGTTCAATTAAGGGAGAGAACACAAAAGTATGCTATTTGAATGAATAAATGTGGGTTCAGGTGATGAAATCCACTCAAATCAATCCATAATATATCGTCAAATATGGATTCATCATCCCTTCTTTTCTTCAGAGAAGTTTGCGTGATGATTGATCTTCATCCTACAGTCTTTCTTTATATGCGCATACCTTTTACAATTGCGGCACTGTAGTTTTTCACGATGCCAACAATCTTTTTCTAGGTGGTTGGTCTTCTTGCATATGCCACATGGAGAATGTTATTTTCTACCCTTAGTTTTATTTTCTATTTTTCTAGAAGTGTCTAAACTTCTATAATTTTTTTGTCTTTTTCCTCCTCCTTTATTTAGATTCTGAGATATTATATTGAGCTTAGACTAAAATGCATTTTTTATTGAATCTTCATCATCTCGATTTGCTAGTCTTTGTTCAAAAGCGTGTAATGAACTTATTAATTCTGTTAGTGTTAGAGTTGATAAATTCTTAGTTTTTTCGATTGTAGACACTTTAGGATCAACTTTGGAAGATAACTTAATAAGTATTTTTTTCACCATTTTTTATCGAGCAAGTCCTCCCCATAAGCTTTCATTTCAGTTATTAAACTCATTAATCTTGTATAGTAACTTTTTATTTTCTTAGAATCTTTTATTTTCATATTTGCATATTGCTTCCTTAAAGATTGGAGGAGGATTGTGCGTACCTTTGTGTCGCCTCTGAACCCTTGCTCCAAGTTTTTCCACACTTCCTTAGCTGACGATATTCCTCTTATAATTGAGAAGGTTATCTTGTTACAACTTATTGGAGGAAACATAGAGCAATATAGTTTCGTTTTTGCTCTTCCTTCAATTTCTTCTTTTCTGCAGCAAAAAGTGTTGCTTGATTCTTTGGCATAGTGAACTCTTCGTGGACAACATTCCACAAGTCTTGTGCTTATAGAAATGTTTTTCTTTGAGAACACTAGTCCTCATAATTGTCTTATGATAATATGGGCACATGAATATTTATAGTTAAGATAGTCATGGTTATGAAAAGATTTATTTGAGTGGGTTATAATCAGTGGCGGAACCAAAAATTTCATAAGATGAGGCCAATTAAATACAAAATAAATTAAAATATAATATAACAAAAATTAACAAAATATGATTTATAGCATATATATCAACGAAATAATTATATTATATAAAAGTCAATATTCAGCTACATATTTTAAGATTTTGATATTTTTAAACTTGCTCTTCATCGAATTAAAATCATCAATTATCATCTCTGAAATGAATTTTGAAGCAATCTCCTTTTCAATATATACAATCATATAATCTGTTAAAAATTCATCTTCCATCTTGTTTTGAAGTCTTGTTTTAATAATCTTCATAGCTGAAAAAGCCCGTTCAGTTGTTGCTGTTGTCACAGGAAGAGTCAAAACAAGACGAATTAATTTATCAATTAAAGGATAGATATTTAATTTTCCTGTCTCTATCAATTTTTGACACAATTCAGCAATAGTAGACAAATTCTAAAAATATGAAGCTTTAATCACATCAAGTTCATAATGTTGTAACTCAAAATCCAATTGAATCTTCTCTTGCTCAGAGAAATCTAAAGAATAGAAATTTTTTGGAAGATTGCATGTGTTGCAAACATTGAATAACCTGAAAGCATCTTTAGTATCAACTAAATCTACTATTAGCTCTTTCAATTGGAAATCTATCCCACTAGTAAAAATGTGATGCGTGAGCATCATTAGTATCTTTTCTATATGATTCATATAGTGATTTGTCAAATCCTTGAGAGATTTAGGTGATTTACTCCCTATTAGATGCTACTTTGAGTTGTTCTTGTATTTTATTGATTACAGGTAGAATTTGGGTGAAATCTAGAAGAGTTCAGAAAGAGGAAAATAAAGGGAATTGGTTACTGCCACATTGACGCTAAACGCCACCTCATCAACATTTAGTGCCAGCACCTAAAAGTTCACAAGTACATTCTGGCATGGTGGTGGTAAACGCCACCTCACCGGCGTTTAGTGCCAGAGACGTTGAGAAGCGTGTGACCATTCTATAAGGATGGCGCTAAACGCCCAATCACTGGCGTTTATCGCCGATAGTGTAAAACCAAGTGGGGACCATGCGTGCAAACAAATCAACAAGGCTTTGGAGATTTGATTTTGTAAATCAAATAACTAATTAGAAAAGATTCATTAGGTTTTAATTTAAGTTTTAAATAAATTTCAATTATGACTATAAATAGAATTGAGATTCGCCCTCATGAGGGCTTCTCTTCTCTTAATTTTTCATTCTACAATTAATCCCTGGCAACGACGTCAAAAACTTGGTGCGAAATTTTCAAACCTCAACTTACCGGCAAGGGCACCGGGTCGTACCAAGTAATAAACTCAGGTGAGTGAGTATTGATCCCACGGGGATTAACAGATTAAGCAAACAATGGTCAATTGATTATTCTAGTCAGACAATCAAAAGGAAGGGTTTCAATAGTAAATAACATGAAAGTAGAAAATTAAAAAAGAACAAACTAAAATTGGTTAAGAAAATAACATGATAAAGATAGTTAAGGTGTTAGAGATATTTAAATTTCAGCATTAAATCTAGACAATTAAGGAGTAGTGAGAAAGGGTTTCAAGCTTTAATTTTAGTGATATAACTTTTCCAAGATTCAAAAGAATTCAATTTAGATCAGAGTTATTTTCCAATACACACTAATCCGTAGGATGAAGAATGAAACCAATTCTTAAACATAAATCAATGCATTAATCAAGAGTAGAAGAACAAATAATTTTTAATCCATCAAAGTAAACAGAGCTCCTAGCCTTAATAATGGAGGTTTAGCTATCCATAGTGCAAAAAATTGAAATCCTCATAGTGCAAAAAATTGAAATTCTCATAGTATAGAAAATTAAAATCCTAATCTAATGTGTAAAACCTAAAACTAATGAATGAGAGAACGGAATGGGGAGAGAGTTTTCATGAAAGAGAGAGAGAGAGCCACTTCTGGTGCAATTCTTACATCTCTTTCTGCAGGTCTTGCGCTAAACGCGGGAGGCATGGCGTTTAGCACGGGGAGTCTTGAGAAGATAGTGATGTTGGACGTGGTTTGGCGCTAAACGCCAATGTCACGGCGTTTAGCGTCGTGATACTAGAGAGCAAGCATAGACTATTATATATTGTTAAAAAGCTCTGGAAGTTGGATTTTTAATGCCATTAAAACCGCATTATTTGGACCTCTATAGCTCAAGTTATGCTCGTTGGAGTGTGAGGAGGTTAGGGTTGACAACATCCACAAATTCTCTTTGCACTTGTCTTCAATTCTTGGTTCCTCCTAGTTCTTTTGCTTCTCTTTTCCTAAGATTTTCCTACAAGAATCATGAAACAAAGAAATCAAAGTACTAATAGAACAACCTTGAAAATCATATAAATTCCAAGCAAAAGTCATAACTTTTCTATAAGAAATGCCAATGTAAAGTGGTTAAGATGCTCATGCATCACAACACCAAACTTAAACTCTTGGTTGTCCTCAAGCAAGTAAAGAATCATGACTTAATCATTAATCTTTCCAACCTTAAAATACAAGGGTGAATGGTTACAATCCAAATGAGTTTAGTTAGTTGTTTCACTTATGCACAATTCAACACAATTGGTTATAATCTATCAAGGCCTCTGTCCGAATTAGATTATAGAATCCTTCCTTAAATTATCACCTTGAAGCAAGCTTATTTACTTCCCTTCCATAGTTTATTTTCATTGGGTGCTTTGCACCTTGAGCCTAGTTGTGACTCTAAATATTTTGTCTCAACCTTTGCTCGACACAGAAACACCACAAGTACTTGATTGGAGAGTTCTTTGAGCTTACCATATCCTTATAACATTCCCCATCATTGGTTCTCAGAGCCTTTGGCTTTCACTTCTTTTTTTTTTGGGAGGGGGGTGCTTTGCACCTTTAGCCTAACTAAATGCTCTGTTTTCAAGCTTTTGCTTGATACATAAGCACCACAAGCACTTGACTCGGATTCTTAGTCAGTGGTACTCTGAGCCTTTGGCTTCTCTTTCAACCCCTTTTCTTTTTTTTCCATTACATATTGCTTCTTCAAAGCTTTGTCAAGTGTAAAACTCCCATAATAGTCCTTCAGACTAAGGCCTCAAGCAATTTAGCTCAACTTGTGTTGAACATTCTTAGTTAGTTTGGCATTTCAAACTCACGTTGTCATGTTCTTTATGATCAATCCAGTTTTCTTTTTGTTCTTTCTTGGAACATGATCCTTACCCAAATTTAGGAGCTAGCACAATTATAATTGTGGTTGTGATGAACAAGTAATGATATGCACTTGACTAACAAGACTCATAAATACATTATATAGGATAGAATAAGAAAACATATGCATATACTTAAAAAGGAAGGAAGCAAATAGAAGTCAACAACCTTAGTTCTCATTGTCATCATCTTCATCATCTTCTTTTTTTATCATCCTTTTAGGCTATGTAGAGCATAGCCTCCAACACCAAACTTAGAATGGTTGCTTGTCCTCAAGCAACAAAGAAAAAAATAGTGGTAATGGAAATATGAATAATGATTGTCTAGTGGAAATAAGGAAGCAAGGCGAAAACTCATTTAAATAAAACAAACAAAAATGAAAAACAAGACGAAAAGTAAGACAAAGTAAAGCAAAATAAACATGTTGCTAATGTATTGTCATCGAGGGTAGATCTTGCAAGGGTTAAGTATGGCAACACCAAATTAGTGTGAAAACACCAAACTTATTATAACACAATCAATGAGAGGTTGGGCCAAGTACCCAGTAAAATGCAAGCATCATGTGTTATAGCAACACCAAACTTAATCCATAAAATACATATGCAACATGAAGTAAATCAAAAAGAAAAATGAAAAGAAATTACTTAACGTTGGGTTGCCTTCCAATAAGTGCTTCTTTAATGTCACTAGTTTGACAATTTGTTCTTGAATTTTCTTCCTCTTCTTCCAGTTGGTTAAGAGAAATGACTTTAGTGGACATGAGGAGAAAAAGGATACCCACCAAAAAGCACCCCAATACAACTCTTTGATTCACTAGGACCAAGAAAAACATGTTCAAGTGTTGGGGGAGAAGACTTAAATTCAAATGTAGGTGGTGCATTCAAATTTTTCTTTCCGAAAGCTTGCATGCATAGATTTGAAGGGACTTGTATGACTTCCTCCTTAATTATTGGAATGTTCAAGCATGGTGTGTGTATGGCTTCCTCCTTTGTTTGCGCATCTTCCTCTTCTTCCATGTGTAAGGGTGGAGAGTTCTCTAATTCACTGGAGTATGAACTCCTTTATTTAACTCCCTCACATTCTTTCGTAAGATCTTGCATTGTATCTCTTTGGAAGGACGTTGCATGTTTCTTTGTCACCTTTTGTAGCCTCTGAGGGAAACAGGCATGCTTTTACGAGGAGGGCGATTGATTACTGATTTAGCAACACTTTTTTTGTCACACTTTTAGAGGAAAATAGACACACTTTTAAAGTGTGGCTAGTTTGTCTTAATACGATCACATTTTTAAAGTGTGGCGATATCCTCTAATTAATTGGTTATCTCAAAAAAGCATAACTATAGAGTTTCTATCAAATTTTTTTCTAAAGCAATTTTTTTCCAAATTAAAAACTTTAACTTTAAACTTTCTAAGTGATAACACTTCATCATCACCCAGCCGTCAAACACACCCTATTCAGGGAGTAGATTCTCTCTAGTGAAAAAAAATTAGATGCTGTCCAATATAAAATCTAACCTTTTATTATTTTATTTCTTTTATTTAATTTTGGTTCCACTTAATAAATTAAAGATGAAAAATCAGATTTTATTCTCTCAAGTATTTTTTTCACCGGAGAATCCATTTGCCCCTATCCAGCCCTCTCTATCCAGCTACGGACCCTTCACTACCGATGACGACCCTCGCCACCCCACTGCACTCTCTCCCAGCCCTTCATCTTTATCACTACTATAAGAACCCTCACACCCAGCCCTCTCTCCGAGCCCTTCGTCTTCATCACCATTGAGAATCTTCATCACTACTGAGAACCCTTGCACCCAACCTCCCTCTGAGCCCTCTGTCGCGCCCTCTCTATCACACCCTCTATGTTGCAACCCTCGCACCCTCAACTCAAGCCTCCTCCTCAGTTTTGCAACCTCGCACCCTCTCTCGCAACCTTCCATCGGCATTTCCCCGTCGGCGCTGCTCCGTCTGTGCTAGTCCGTTGGTGTGTCCTCCCTCAATCAACGCTGTCTATCGCTGCCTATCCCTCACCGGCGCTCAACCCTCGAGATTTCTTTCGTTTCTTTATTTAGACTCTGTCACTGCCACCATTACTGCCCACCATGTGTTTGATTAAATGTGTGTGAGTAATGCAGTGCAGATTCAACTTTATTATGTTTATTTTCAGGAAAATATATTTGGATGGCAATTTGCCATTAGGGGACCTTGTGATACTGAATTTGAGGGTGGTATTTATCATGGGCGGATTTAGTTGCCCGCAGAATATCCATTCAAACCTCCTTCATTTATGCTTTTGACAGTCAGATCTTATTTAACATTACAAGGTAAGTATTTCTTCTTTCTATTTCTTTGTTCCTGTGATAAGGGCTGTGAATCTGTTACTGTGTTGTAGATGTGAAAATAGAAGTTTAAATATCGACACATTAAATTTAGGAATATGATAGGATCCAATATTTTTACCGAAAAAAAAATTGAGAGAATTGGTTTGTTGTGAATCTATTTCTGTGAATCTGTTCCTGTATGTGTTGCTTCCTATTTTGCTGTGTATTATCAAGTCTAATTGAGAGAATTGCAGATTGTGTATTATCAAGTTGTAATTGAGAGTTGCTATGAATTGCTATGTTCTCCTGTAATCTTTTTTCTTTTCTTTTTTCCTTTACTTTTACAAGTGATAATATCATCCAGAATATACCAATTCAAAGTTTTAAAGTTTGGCATCATTTGTAATGAATACCTATATTTTAGAGTTTTCAGTTCACCGTGATGAGTTGTAGCTATGGTCAGCAAAGAACCATCTTGAGTAAAAGATTCCAATAATGACATGCCTAATGCTGCTCCTTCAAGGGGGTTTGTTCCTGCACCAACCTAACAATTGCAAACATTCATAAAATTTGTCGAACACATAGATGATATTTCATTTTGAACTTTTAATTCAACTTATAAAACACATGCCTCGTCTAGTAGCATCAGAGATTATTTTGTTGACTACAATCTAATATTTTGCAAGATAAATTAGAAAAGCAAAACAAAAATTCCTTATAAAAATGTTAAAGTAAATTATATATGATTGATGAATACAATGATAAGCCTAAACTCAAATGTTTCTCTCATTTTGCTAAAAGGAGATTTATTATGATTGAAACAGAGCTTTATTTAGAAATATAAAAGGTGAATTTATAAATAAGTAGATATTTGAATCATGGATGTGCCTTTGGTATTTCAGTTTTAAAAAATTAAAACACGTTTTCCTTACACTTATTTGTCTTAAGTGGCTAGAGAAGGTAGACAAAGACTGTGAAAAGGACTTCTCATAACCAATGTCGGCAAGAACCAAATCAAACCGAGGAGTTTGTGCAGATTCAGAAGCAAGAACATAAAGACTTGTGGCATGATTGGGTTCAGATCATGAAAAGCTACAATAAATATGCAAACAGAGTAAGCATAAAATTCGTTTCCATTTAATATCCTGCTTCAATTGTCAATACAAATTAAGTTATTCATGAATCACAGTATGATATAGTGAACAAAATGAAGATTCTATCATCATAAATAGGTTATTGTATAATAACAAATTACTCATGCTTGATGTAAAGTTAGATGCCTATAGAATTTTGAAACCCACAAAGGGACACAAAACATAAGAAACTAGTTCGTAGTATTTAATTCTTGCCTAATCTTTCTCTGACACTGATGATTACAGTTCTATTATAACTGCCCAATACTCGACAACTTATCTATTTCAGCTAACATTACTTGATAATGAGAATGACTTAGCCTAGCACACATGTCAATCTCTGAATCTCACTTTCTATCTCTATATATTATAGCATATACCGATTTGCTAGTTCCATAAGGTAGCAAGATACTTGTAGATTGCATATTGTTAGAGTAGTGGTTGGTCTAGTTTCATAAGCTCACTCATATTGTGGCTTGTTTGGTTTCTATTCAGTTTTAACTAAAATATACCAGATTTTAATATTTGCATCTGCCTGCATCCCAGATTCCATACTTATGATTTTGCCAGACATTTTGTAAGTGCTTGTACTCGCATTCTTGGGCTTGAAGGGACACATGAAGGAGTAGAAGATCGAGGGAAGCTAACTTGTGTGGCTGCGGTAAAAATTCTTATGTTTTCTATCTTTTCTATACATCACACAGCATAGCTAGAATATCATCTATTCTGTAGAATGTTCACCTGTATTAGTGTTGAATTATTCTTTTGTATTTAGTTTTCAATAATTGATGAATAAATTGGTTCTTGTCTTGGGAATTCTAGGATGCAACTTTTTTTCATTAATTTACTGCATGTTTATGTTTATGTTTATTCTTGAATTTGATTAATTAGAAAAATCAAAGGTATTCTTCGGTTTCACATGGTAGCCCTCTCTCTTTTGATTTCATGGAAGCAGATCAAAGTGTGTTGATGAAATCTTGAAGATAGATGTTAAACCTGGTCGAAAGAAGAGCACAAAAATAACATTCATAGGGAAAGGAAACCAAGAAGCCGGAAAGGTGCCCGCCGATTTAATCTTGGTGGTGGACGAGAAGCTGCACGCCTTATTCAAAAGAGAGGAGCATTATTTGGTAGTCACAGAGAAGATATTACTTGTAGATGCTCTTACTGGAAAGACTCTCAACTTAACAGCTTTGGATGGAAGAAACCTTAAAATCAAAGTGACAGATATTGTGAAACAGGGCTCCAACTCGTGGTGCCGAATGAAGGTATACAGATTTCAAAGGCTTTCAAAGGCTCAGATTTCAAAAAGTCCTTCTATTTTCCTATCTTTTTCCTCTTGTATCTTCTTTTTCTTGGCATTCCAGTATCTTCTTTAGCTTGTATTTGAGTATTAATATATAAAACAATTATAGCAAAAATTATATATGTCACTAATTACTATTTGATTTGTCTTGTAATAAAAATTGCATATTATATTTATAAGTTTGGTAATAAAAGCGTGGCTGTATATCTCGCTATCGCCACACTTTAAAAGCGTGACAATATGCAAAAGCTTGGCAAAAATAAAGTGTGGCGATAGGTCACCAAAAAAGTGGTGATAGAGAAACCTCCACGCTTGCAGATGTGACCCATTCAAAAACGTACCGGTAGCTCAAAAAGCGAGGCGAAAAGTTATCGCCACATTTTTTTTAGCTTTTTGCCATGCTTTAAAAGCGTCGTAATAGAGTTGTTTTCTTGTAGTGTTTGTAGCCTCAGTTTGATCTTCATTTTTCTTGCTTAGCATTCTTTCACTCTTCAAGCTTATGGCCTTGCATTCTTCCCTTAGGTTGAGAATGGTGTCACTGGAGAAGATGTTGGTAAGTCTCTCGACAACTTCTCTGGCTAATTGACCCATTTGAACTGCCAAATTTCTGTTGGAGGCCTTGGTTTCCTACGTGAAACTAATTGTATTTTTGGAGAGTTCTGCTAAGGCTATTTCTAAGGCTAGCTCCGGATATGATGGTTTTTTATATGAATAAAGAAAGAACGGTTCTTCATATGAATAGAGAGATGATTGTTCTTGGTATGAGTAAGGAGATAATGGTTCTTGATAGATGGAATATGGAACACTGAAGTTTCTTTGGTCTTGACTTTTCTAACCAAAATCCAGATAGTTCTTCCATCCATAATAATATGAATCATTCCTTGAGTGTGAGTAGTAAGCCATATGATCCCTCTCCATTATTTTTCTTAGCATAAAACAACAAACAGAATTAAATGCACCATGTGGTTAAAAGGAAAGAAAAGATGAGGGAATGGAAAGGAATTTTTTATGAAAAGAAAACAGAAAAAAGTGTCTAATCTAGGAAATCAATCAACTGGTAGTTGTTAATCACAATTAAACCCCGGCAACAGTGTCAAAAATTTGGTGCAAAATTTTCAAACCACAACTTACCAGCAAGTGCACCGGGTCATACCAAATAATAAACTCAGGTGAGTGAGTATCGTTCCTACGAGGATTAATGGACTAAGCAACCAATTGTTGATTAGTTGTTCTAGTTAGACAAGTTGAAATAAGAGTTCTAAAGATCAAGTAGCATAAAAGACAATAAATTAAGAAAAGCAAATAGTGAATGGCTGAGAAAACGGTATGAGAATGGATTTAAGGCTTTGGAGATGTTTAAATGTCCGAATTAATATTCAATGTCAAATACCTTGATCATGCAATGATTTAGTTTATAGCAAACCATAGGTGCTTGAATTCCTATTCCTAGGTAATTCAGTCTCCTCTAATCTAACCAACTGTCAATTCCTTAATCAACCAATTGTACTAGAGGGTTAAGTGCAATTTCTGATTTAGAAGCCATACAAATCCTAAGAACCCAAAAATGATGCAGTTATATGTCACGTACCACATCAAGTCTAGATAATTAAGAAGTTGTGAGAAAGTGGTTTCAAGCTACAATTCTAATGATATAACTTGTCCAATATTCAAGAAAATTCAAATTAGATTAGAGTTATTTTCCAATAATCACTAATTCGTAGGATGAAGAACAAAACTATTTCTTAAAAATGAATCAATGCATTAATTAAGAGTAGAAGAATAAATAATTATTAATTTATCAAAGTAAACAGAGCTTCTAACATTAACAATGGAGGTTTAGTTACTCATAGTGTGGAGAAAACCCTAGGAGAGAAAAATAGTGAATTGCAAAATGAAAAATTAGGAGAAGAGAAATCCCAGCGAGGACGAATCTCAATCCTATTTATAGTCCTAATTGAAATTGATTTAAAACTTAAATTAAAACCTAATGAATCTTTTATAATTAGTTATTTGATTTACAAAATCAAATCTCCAAAGCCTTGTTGATTTGTTTGCACGCATGGTCCCCACTTGGTTTTACGCTATCAGCGCTAAACGTCGGTGACTGGGCATTTAGCGCCATCTTTACAGAATAGTCACACGCTTCTGATAGATAGCCCAAAGCTGGGTTAGAAAATTTTCTCAGAATAAGATTGGCGTTGCAAGTATAGTCTCAACCTAACAATCAACCATCAATAAATAATTTTCAAATTAAAATATATAACCGAGAGTAATGAAACCTTGGGTCGTTCTCTCTTGGGATGCAAATCGATGTGTTACGTTTTCGGTTGTGACAAAAAGGGGATTTTGGAATCAAAGAACAAAAGATTAAAAGAACTAAGAGATAAAAGAACTAAGAAATTATCAAAATTGGAATTAATCCAATAAAAAGGAAGATGAGATCAAAACTTAGTGAAAATGCTAGAAATGCAATAAAGATGAGATCCAAGGAATCCTATCATCGTCATAACCGCGACTATGGTAACTATGATGAGTCAATCTCGCTTCATCTACCCCTAACGTCGAGGAGTAAGTCGAGTGATAAACCCCAATTTTGTGGTTTATCTTGTGATTAATTTATGGGATTTTATCACCTTTTCCCACATTTATTCAATGAAATAGCATGGTTTTATAATTCTCCCTGATTTTGTGCTTAAGTGTAAAAACATGCTTTTTAGGCCCTTAAATTGGTGATTTTGATTCACCTTAATTTCACTCGATGTCTTGATATGTTTGTTAAGTGATTTCAGGTTTAGAAGGTAAAGATTGGATTGAAGGAATGAAGGAAAAGCAAGCAAAGTGGGAGAACTCATGAAGAAATGAAGGAACCGTAAAAGCTGTCAACTCTGACCTCTTCGCACTCAATCGACCATAACTTGAGCTACAAAGATCCAAATGAGGCGGTTTTAGTTGAGTTGGAAAGCTAACATCCAGGGCTTCAAAATGATATAAAATATGCAATAGTTTCCTGGCGCCTAGGGATGCGTACACACCCATGATGTGTACGCATCAGTTGCTGCACGTGACCCATTAAAAGCAACTCGTGGCCAGCGATTTTTGAAGCATTTTGGCCCCAATCCAACTCATTGCTGATGCTATTTCATGCAGAATTCAAGCTTGTGCAAAGAGGGAGAAATTGTTTGGAGTTTTTTCATCATGTAGCTTAGTTTCTAGAGAGAGAAGCTCCATCTTCTCTCTAGAATTAGGGTTCTTAGGGTATTTCTATCTTAGATCTAGGTCCAAAGATCTAGGTCCAATTTCATATTTTCATCTTGTTTCCTTTATGACTTCTTGCTTCTACACCTTCATTTTCTAAGTTTGTGATGTTAATTTTACTTTTATGCCTCTTTTATGTTCATGCACTCATATAGGATTTGGACCCCTTTTAACACAATTTAATGTTTGATGTTCTTTTATTGTTGATTTAAGTTGTGAATTTTACTTTCCTTGCAATTGGTAGTTGGTAGATATATTATTCTTGCACATTTATTATGCTTTCCTTTTATGCCTTTAAAGTGTTTGACAAAATACTTGGTTAGATGCTAGAGTAGCTCTTTGAACATTCTTGGCTTGGAAAGAGTAATTAGGCAATCTTGAGTCATGAAAACCCAATCTATGTTGGTGATCTAGAATTGTTAGCTAATATTGTTTCCATTGACATTAGTCTTTTGCTAATTCAATTAGTAAGTTGATTAGGACTTTTGGATTGAGATTAGCTAGTCTTATTAGACTTTCTCCGAGTATGAAGATAACATGATACGTACCTTCCTCCATCGTTGGGGATGACGTAATAAGATAAATTCTTGTGTATTATTGTGATATGATTGACTAGTCTTGTTTGACGTTCTCCCTATGTGAAGATGACATGATACCTTCTTCCATTTGTTGAAGTTGACTAAATAAGATGAATTAATCATTATATGACTAGGATAGAAAGCCTATATTCCCTACCCTTGTCATGAATATCTCTCTTTATTACTTGCATTCTTTAGTCACTTGCTTGATTTACATTTTTTGTCATTTAAATTCTTGCCCATTTAATTTTCTTGCCCCCTATCAATCAAACCCCCTTTGTTCCTTCATAGCCAATAATCATTCACTTCATTGCAATTTCTTGTGAGACGACCCAGAGTTTAAATACTTGGTTAATTCTTATTTAGGGTTTGTTACTTGTGACAACCAAATTTTTGATTGAGGATTGTTTGTTGGTGTAGAACTATACTTTCAACGAGAATTAATTTTGAGAAATTCTATACCATCACAACAATTTCTTACATCAAAATGGTGCCATTACCGGAGAATTGCAATGGTACTATGTTATTGGCTATTGTATATATTGTGAATAGCTTGATTTTCGGTTTGTTTTTTAGTTTTTGCTTGTTGTAGGATTTTGCTCTCTTTGTTTCTTGTTAGCTTTTGTTTTTATTTTCTCTTGTCACTATGAATTCTGATCCTTTTGGCTATGAGCATGGGTACAACTATGTTGTAGGAAATGGAAGCTTCAATGTGGATGTGCATCAAGGATTTGGAGATCAAAGGTGGGAGGATCCCCAAGCTTATGGACAACTTTCTTGGCAACGACCTCCTCCGGCTTCTTATGGGTACAATTCAAATCTTGATGCATACCAACCATATGACCCTAACCTATACCCACCATACCAACCACCATATGAACCATATCTAGAGCCACCACTATTCCAACACCAATACTCCCATGAACCACAAAGTCCACATACACCACCTCAAGAATTTCACCAAGATGAACCACCTTCCAATTACAATACCCTTCCCTCCAACAATGAACCCTCCCTTCCACCACCACCTCCTGATGAAGCCCTCATGCTAGAACTAAGAGATCTTGAATCTCGTATCTTAAGGCAACACGAGGAGGATGAAAAGAAGTTTAAGATGGCTATCATGGTAGAAGCCATTGGCAACATAGTCTCATCCTGCCTAAGCTTGCGCGATCAAGGCACTCCCATTGTTGAATGTGGAGAAGCAACCAAAGAGCTTAGTAAGGGAGTAGAATTGGAGTTTCAAGGTGGAGAAGAAGAGTTAAAGCAAGAAGTACAACAATAGGAGAAGGTAGAGATGATTGAACCAAATGAAGTAGTGGTTGGAATCTTAGGATATGTTGAGTACATAGAGGAATTACAAATTGAAGAGCCTTCTTCCATGGAGTTTGAAGTTGATGTTGAGGAGGAGAGTGCACAACCTCCAAGGCATAATGTGATTGATGAATTGGAAGAAGTGTCCCAAGTAATAGGCCCTCCTATTTATGATGATTCCACACCAACATATGATCCTTTTGAGCTTGAGGAATCCTTCCCCATTATACTTGGAATTAATGATGAGGTAGATTTCACTAAACCTCCTATGTATGATTTGAGTGGTGGGGAAGTGCTAGAGGACATTGGTGAAGAAGAGGTATAGCTTGAAGAACCTTGCCAAGTGGTGGAAGCCTCTAGAAGAGGATGGACGAGAGTGGAACGTGCTCTATCAAGGCCATTGGGAACTCCTTCACCTAGGTGGCCATTTAATCCTTCATTTAAGTGGGTAAAACTTCTAACTCTTAGCTTTATTATCCCACTTGAATTTGGTTTGCTTGAAACGGATGGCCAACTTAGGGCGCTTTGTGGAATGAAGCGTAAGAGGAGAATGTTTAGTAGTTGGCGTTGTAAGTCTAGGTTCATTATGGTTGGAAGCTCAAAATTGAGGAGCATGGATTGGTGTGTTTCTCAATTGAATGGGTCTAGGAGGATAGTTTGGTGTCCTCATGAGAATTCGGCTTTTCTACCACCCGGAGGAAACCAATGTGATCAACTTGAAGACGGGTGTGAAAACAAAGTGTGGGATCCCAGATTAGAAGAGGAGGATCGACTTTGGGAGCCAATGGTTTGTGAAGAACTCCATCAAGCTTGGAGTTATTAACTTTGAATGATGAAGCACAATGGAAGTCCAAGCATTGATGGATGTTCAAGGATGAATTCAAGCACAAGCCACCTTGATGGAGAGCTCCCCATAAGTCCAACTTAAGGACAATAAACAAAAGTGCTAGGTGGAAGATACCCCACCATGGTAACATCTTTTCATTTTTCTCTTTTGTACAGATTGGTAAAATAGGGTTAATTTCATATTTTGTTTGATTAGATAAGTTTAATTGGGAGTCTAGTATGTTAAATAATATTTTATGATGTTTTGGTAGTTGTTTGGAGGTTTGGAATGATTGGTTTGGTGCAAAAATATAGAAAAATTTTGAAAAATAGAGCATCAACCCACATATACGCGTTACCCACGCGTACGCGTGCCCCAAGCATTTTAGACCATCCACGCACACGCGTACATGACGCGTACGCATGGATCCAGAAGTTCCACCCCTCCATACATTCACCCGAGAGTAGTGCCTGAAGTGTGCCAACTTTGTGCCCAAGGCACGCGCACGCGTACCTCACGCGTACGCGTCGCCACTCCAAATAACTCATCACGCGCATGCGTGTGCCACGTGTACGCGTCGCTACCATTTTATCAATCCACGCTTACGTGTACACGGCGTGCACGCGTGGATTGCCCTATTTCACCCACCTTCTTTTCTTCTCCTCTTTCCATTTCTTTCCTTCTTCTCTTCTCTTTCCACCCTTCAATCATCATCCAACACTACCAAACACCATCCATAACCATTTCTTTTAGTTAGTTAGTTACTTGTTTAATTAGTTTAATTTTTCATTTCATTTTCGATTTTTCGTTATAAGTGTTGGATTACTAATTTTGTTGCTAATTCTTGCTGCCTATTATTAACTGAATGCTATTTTAGCATAATTGTTTTTATTTTTCATTGTTGGAATTCCTTGTTGAGGTTACAATTTGTTACTTGGCTTTGAGTTTTCATGTTTAACATTTGTGAATACCAAGTACATGTTACATTGCCTTTAAACTTCTTAACTCTTTTGAATTGCATGTTTTGGCCACCATGCATTCATCATCCATTGCTAGGCAATTATATATTATCATTGCATTTTTTTAGGTGATGCTTGTTTATGGTTTACCCTTATTCACATCACTTGTTTCATGCATTGAGATTGTAGAATTGTGAAATTGGATCGAAAGCTTACCTAGTGACATATTTTTGAGCTTTGTAAAGCTTTATGGACCATGCTTACTATGTGATTGATTTTCACTTCTATTTTTTTCCTAAGTTCTATAGCATCCATGTGTTTCACTTCTATGTCACTTAGGTGTTGCAACAACGTCAATATGTGTCATTGATTGTTGTGTAAGTTTCATATACCATTTTGTTCACTAAGTTTACTTATACATCAATCAATGTCCATGCATTATCCAATTTCACAATTGCTTGATTAATTGCTTGAATGCTTTCATGCCTCTTCACTACTTGTTTGGTTGACTTAACCTACAAGTCTTTTGAAGTATTTCAAGCACACTAGAATGAGTGAAATCTGTGTTTTCTTTCCGCATGCAAAGTAGGACCCACACACTTATTTTTCATCAATGTCACATTAACCCACTCACTCAATTCTAGTGATTCACCTCATTCTAACAATTTATGCTTCCTTGCTTTTATGTTTTCTCTTCTTACGGTGTTATTTTCTATTTTTCATGAATGATGCACCATAAGCAAAACGGAAGCGGGAAAAAGGAATACGCAGCAACCGGTTGACCCACCAGCTGAAGGTGGCAACTAGGAAAGTCGCCGTACCCCCTTGCTCATCTTTGAGTGCACCGAGGACGGTGTAAACTTTTAAGTGTGGGGAGGTCATCCGACCGCTTGGCGTTTTTGAGTGACAAGTTTCTAATCCCAACACTTTTGCATTTCATTTTTAGGTCTTTTAGGATTTTTGGTTGCATTGCATATGTATATATTAAGCTTAGTCAAAATCATGAAATTTTTCAAGAATTTTATCTTTTGGGCACCCCAATTGAGTTACATACATTGTGGATCATGTTTTTGAGCCAAGAACACAAGCATGTGAGATTTGAGCCTAATGGTGTGGTTACATCATATAACCACTTATTTTCATTCTTGTGTGCATTACCCTCTTTCTATGATTGTAATCTTTGATTTGTTTGATTCTATATGTCTATTATTTTGTGTATACATGCACTTATATGATTGAGGCCATTGTTTCAAATATCTCACTTACCCAAATGCCCTTACCTTTTATCTTCCATTGTTAACCAATTTTGAGCCTATGCTTAACCCATTTGTTCTTAATTTTAGCACATTAAAAGCCTAAAGCGAAAAATAATATATGTCCTTATTTGGATCTTTGATTGGCTTAGGCTAGTGAGAGTGCTAATCATGTAAGTTTGGGAAAGTTGAGAACATTGGTTGGGATGAAAGTGTATTTTTATATTTTTGTCAAAATTTTGAGAATTGGGTGCATGCTCATGTATAGATTAAATGTATTAACCTTATGCATTGATATTTTTGTACAAAGTTTGAAAAAAAATAAAATAAAATAAAATAAAATAAAATAAAATAAAATAAAATAAAAAAATTATGGAAAAAGCAAAAGAAAAAAATATAGAAAAAGAAAGAAAAAGAAAAGCAATAAGAAGGGGAAAAAATGCCTCAAGTAAAGCTCAATAAAAATCAATGCATATGTATGTGGTGACCAAAAATAGAATGCATGAGTGTGTGAAAAAGTGAAGAATGGGTAGTTAGATTAGTTTTGAATTGTATAGGTTGTTATATAGGTTAGGTGGAAAGCTTAGGTTAATCAAAGATTCAAATTCTAGTCCACTTGCCCATATTCATCCTTACCTTTACCTTAGCCCCATTACAACCTATGAATAAGTCCTCATGATGAATGTATGCATGCATGAAATAATTGTTGATTGTTAAATGAAAAAAAATCTTGGAAAGCATGATTAGGGGAGAATTGAGTGAATCAACCCCATACACTTGAGTGACTAGAGCGGATACACATCTGGTGAGGGTTCGATTGCTCAACTACATGTTTCCACCCATGATCATCTATTTTTGCAAGTTTGTAAAATCTTTCAATAATTCAATTCAATTGTAGGTTTAATTTGACTGCTATGGCTTTAGCCCTTGTACTTATATATGTATTCTTGGAAGTTGACTTATTTTGACCAAGTAGTTGCATCCAACGTCGGGGATGACGTAATAAGATAAATTCTTGTGTATTATTGTGATATGATTGACTAGTCTTGTTTGACGTTCTCCCTATGTGAAGATGACATGATACATTCTTCTATTTGTTGGAGTTGACTAAATAAGATGAATTAATCATTGTATGACTAGGATAGACAGCCTATATTCCCCACCCTTGCCATGAATGTCTCTCTTTATTACTTGCTTTCTTTAGTCAATTGCTTGATTTACATTTTTTGTCATTTAAATTCTTTCCCATTTAATTTTCTTACCCCTCTATCAATCAAACCCTCTTTGTTCCTTCATAGCCAATAATCATTGACTTCATTGCAATTCCTTGTGAGACGACCTGGAGTTTAAATACTTCGGTTAATTCTTATTTGGGGTTTGTTACTTGTGACAACCAAATTTTTGATTGAGGATTGTTTGTTGGTGTAGAACTATACTTACAACGAGAATTAATTTTGAGAAATTCTATACCATCACAACAATTTCTTACATCATCGAGCAAGCATAAATGACTCTAATCCATAAGTCCTAGCTAACTTACCAAATTAATTGGTAAAAAGCTAGCTTCAATAGAAACAAGAGTCAACTAACTACCCAAGAATTATTATTAAATGTCGGACATTATGACTCTAGTATCCTAGGAATTCAAATCCCAAGCCAAGGTACGAAAATCTACTCAAAATTACCAAGTGGAAATTTTCCCAAACACTTGGTAGGATAACCAAAACATGAGAAATTGCAAAGAAAAATGAAAACTATATCCAAACTATTCACAATATCAACAATAGACAATCAAATAAACATATATATAGCATAAAACATTAAATTCATCAATCAAAACTTCAATAAACCAAAATTGCATATATAACAAGGTAACTTTAACCAAAAGAAAATGAAAGTAAAGATGATCTAATTAAAGAGGGAATTAAGAGTACTTACAAAAGAGTTGAGCAAAATCCAAGATCAAAACTTAACTATAAAATTCTACAAAGGAAATTGACAAAACCCTAGGAGAGAATTTGCTATCTACATTACTCCTACTCCTAATGCATGGAAAAGTGTAAAATTAAGGTTCTAAGTCCTAATGAAAGCTTAATAAAACCTAATGCCTTGATATATGTTGATATTTCCTTCATATAGCATTCCCGTTCAGCATCAAGCCTTCCAAAATTTGGCCAAAAGTCCACAAAAATTGCGGATCACGTGTTTCATTAATAAATCCACGTGTAGGGACCTGTGCGTACGCACAGATGTATGCGCACTTCGCTGAATGTTCACTTGTGTGTACGCGCAGAGGGTCGTGTGTACGAACACCAGCCGATTTCCTTCTTGTGTGCATGCACACAACCTTGTGCGCACGCACACTTGACTGTGTGTGCTTTTCCTTTCCTTGTTTTCTTCATGTATTCTCCCTTGAAATCACTCAACAAACACGTCATGGCATCGAATGGCATAAAAGTAGAATTAAAATGATTAATTTAAGCACAAAAATGCATGTTTTCACATTTAGGTCTAAATTAGGGAGAAATCCCAAAAGTATGATATTTTGGTCAACTGAGCAAGAGAATTCCTAAGACTCCTCTTGACACTCTTCCTAGTAACACTGAAGTAAACCCATGAGAAAAGTGCAAGGCCATCACTATAGAGGTAGAGGCCGAATCTGGAGAGAATGGAATGGCATTGAATGCCAGTGAGGAAGACCTCACTGGGCGTTCAACGCCCAACCTGGCCAAGAGCCTAGCGCAGAACGCCAGTGAGGAAGACCTCAGTGGGCGTTCAACGCCCAAACAGGCAAGGACTTTGGCGTTGAACACCAGCAAGGATGTCCTTGCTGGGCATTCAATGCCCAACTTGGTAAGGAACTCGGCGTTTAATACCAGTGAAGGGGTGCATGATGGGCGTTCAATGCCCAAAGAGCCACCAGAGCTGGCGCTGAATGCCAATAATGGCACACCCTCTGAGTGCTCAATACCCACTCAAGAAATCCCTATCCAAGAACAAAAGAAAGCCAATGGCCATATAGAGACCATAGAGGTTTGGTGCACAAATCCCATACTTCGTACAGCTGTACCAGCTAGTGCATTGGATCGTCCAAGTAATACCTGAGCGATTCAGGATCGATCTCACAAGGATTGTGGCTTGAAACAAGCTATGGTTATCTTGCAGGTCTTAGTCAGGCTAATCAAGAAGTTATTGGTTTGAATGCATATGAGGAATAGTGTATAAAATACTTTGTGAATATAAATGTAACCAGTGATAAGAAGATGGTTAAGGATTGGAGTTGCTTTGTCTTTCTCAATTAACTCTGGTATTATTGTCTCATTTGCTTGTGAATGATTTCTTCTATGGTAGGCTGTATGTGATTAATGCCGTATGGCTGCGGTCATTGGTGCACGAATTCCCACACTTCGTACAACTGTACCAACTAGTACACTGTGTCATCCAAGTAATACATGAGCGAGTCAGGGTTGATCCCACGAGGATTGTGGTTTGAAGCAAGCTATGATTATCTTGTAGGTCTTAGTCAGGCAAATCAAGAAGTTGTTGGTTTTGATTTGGAAGATGGAATTAGATTGATATGTTTACAATGACAATCTTAAAACTTAGATGGATGAGGCTTTGAGTTACTTTGTCCTTCTGGATTAACTCTGGTCTTACTGTCTTCTTTGCTTGTGAATGATTCCTTCAATAGAAGGCTGTATGTGGTCAACGCCTTTCTTGAGAGGTCGCCAATGCTCCTCCAGATCTAAACACCAAGGTTAGTGTGCATCTAGTTTGATTGAGGTTGAAGCTCCTGTAGTCTATTCTTCTTAATGATCCTACTCAAAACTCCACAGACAAGGTCGGATCTTCCAGATCAGAGAATGCTGCAACTTTAGATTCTAGCCTCTACCACAGAGACCCTAATCTCCCATACCTTGGCTGAACTGGTGTCTCGAGAAGTCCCCAACGAGGTTGTGGATTAGCCGTCTGAGAAATGTATAATCAAGCTGGCGGTTCATGCTTTCCAGTCACGTATTCACACGAACCTAAGTAGACACGGGTGGTTGTCAGGCACGCAGTCTTAGTATGATAAACGGAGCTGGTTGTCACAGGCCATCCCATTCACCAGGTTGAAGAATGAATATATATCTTAGAATTAAATCAAACACGGATTGAAGAAGAACAGTAATACTTTTATTAATTCATAGAACTCAGCAGGGCTCCTCCCATCAACCTAGGAGGTTTAAAAACTCATACTGATAGGAAATACAATGATAAACAAAAATATGGTGTGAAAGTGGCTGAGGATCCTTAACAAAGAGTAATCTTCTACATTAAATACTAAACTAATGACTAGTAAGGATAAAACAGTCTTTTTAGTGCTAAAATCTGCTTCTGGAGCCCACTTGGTGAGTGTTTAGGCTGAGTTTTGATGAGATCCACATGCTAGGAGGCCTCTAGAGCATTGAACGCTGGTTAGGAGTTCCTCTTTGGGCGTTTGGAAGCTGGTCACTGATGCAATTGCATATTTGATATATTAGCTAGTTAGTTTAGTTGATTTTAGCTTGATTTCACTCATTTTCTCTAAATAAACAAGTCCTTTTATGAGTTTGTATTCATGCATGAGAATACTAAGGAACATGTTGATTCTAGCCAAATTCATGCAAATGATTTAAGGAATACATACATGAATGAGTATGAATGAATCTCATGAAATTTATTGCATGAATTGGTAAGACTTTGAAGCTATTTCCTTTGTTGATGATAGGTGATGAAACAAGGAAGCATGGAAGCAAGAAGGATGCAAGCTGGGCAAGAAGGAGTTGGCGTTGCCAACTTGGAGATAGTGGGCGTTATTGAGGATAACGCCAGGCAACCAAGAAGAAGTTGGCGTTGCCAACTTAGGAATGTGGTGAGTTGTTGAGGATAACGCCAGGCAGCTTTGGAAGCAAAGTTGGCGTTGCCAACTTGAAGAATAGGCTGAGTTGTTGAAGGCAACGCCCACACAAGCAAGAAACTTGGGCCATGAAGGAGTTTCGAGGGCGTTGCCAATGCCAAGAACTATGGGCGTTGTTGAAGGCAACGCCACACAATCAAGCTTGGCCCTGGAAGAAAAGGAGCTGGCGTTGCTAACTCAAGATGGGCCTTGCCAACGCCACACAACCAAGCAACTTTGGGACCAAGTTTTGGAGCTCAACCACGTTGCCAACGCCACTATCATTGGCGTGTTTTATGGGCAACGCCAAGCACAAGAATGAAGCCTTGAAGAGGAGCTCGAGGGCGTTGCCAACGCCAAGAACCATTGGCGTTATCCTTGGCAACGCCAGGGACATGCACCATTCAAGTTGCCAACGCCAGGGACATGCACCATTCAAGTTGCCAACGCCAGGGACATGCATCATTCACGTTGCCAACTTGGGATTGCATGGGCGTGTTCATCAACAACGCAGCAACCCTGGCAGCCTGACCTTGCCCTCTTCCATGGAGTATATCTTGAGTTGTAGACCTTCAAATGATGCACTCTCAACGGCATTGGAAAGTAGACATCCAGAGCTTTCCAACCATATATCATAGTATGGGATTGGCATTCGTTTGAAGCTTCAAAAGATGGCTTCATTTAGAGCTTCAGAATCTGAGCACGTTGGCAACGCTGGAAACAAGGGCGTTTTCACCAAAAACGTGTGCGATTTTGGCAGCCTGACCATGTCTCCTTCAAACGAGCATAACTTGAGTTATAGAGATCCAAATTGAGTGCTTCCAGTTGCGTTGGAAAGCTGACATTCAGAGCTTTCCAACCATATATAATAGTCTATGGTGGAGCACAAAATTGAAGCCAAACCAGAGTCATCTTTAGACCCTAAAAACAAGAACATGAAGTGAAATTCAAGGGAGCTAGAGATGAGCCTTGGATGTGGGATCGAGCACGTTGCCAACGTGCATTAAGGGGGCGTGTTTTGCAACAACGCCAGCCTCAAGCCCCTGCCTTGGGAGGCTAGGCACGAGCACGTTGCCAACTTGGGGTTGAAGGTGCGTTTTTGGCAACAACTTGGCAGCTTGACCTTACCTTCTTTGAGGAAGCATAACTTGAGCTAGGAAAGTCCAAATGAGGTGATTCCAGTGGCATTGAAAAATAGACATCAAGAGCTTTCCAATGATGTATAATAGTCCATATTGAGGCAGAAGGTTGACACTCAAATTCTGGGCTACATTTAGCATGAAAGTAGATCCAAGAAGAGGAAAAGCAAGTTGTTTGCAACAACTTGGGCTAGCAACGCCCAAGTCTCAAACTCACTTCCAGGAAATTGTCATCCACGTTGCCAACGTGCACTAAGGCCTGAGTTATTGCCAACAACGCCCCTCAATGGGCCAGAATTGGTGCCAACTTGCTCTACTTCCCCTATTCATCACAAAGGCCAAAACTTCTTCAATTGAACCAAGAATGCAACAATGAAAAAGCCCACATTGCTAGTCCACTTGAAGATCTTTGAAAGAGTTTTAGGACTAGTATAAATAGAGATTGAGTTTGTACTTTTTGAGGGACTTTTTACACACTTTTGACACTTAGCACTTTTTTTATACTTTTAGCACTTTTACTTGTTAGCACTTCCGGGAGGATACCCGGAGAGCACTTTTTCTCCTTGGAACTTCTCTTCTTCATTTTCTTAATCTTTAAGCATTTACTTATTCTTCTTCATCTTTCTTTGCAATTTAGTTTAATTTTTGTTTTATGGCAATTGTTGTTGAAATTGGAGCAATGACTCACTAAACCCCACTTTCATTAGGGGGAGGAGCTCTGTTGGTTGGAATGAATTGGTGAACCCATCTTCTCCTTCTCAATTTTAGTGGTTGATCTAAAGAGGGAACTCTTGTTCTTCAAAGATTCAACCACCATCGAGAGAGGGGTTAATCTATATGAATTATGTGGTGAATTTGATGAATGAGCCACATAATTCAGTTTAGAGTTCATCCTTTCATGATTTCCTTAATCAACATATATTGGTTAGTATGTGAGATGTAACTCTCCTTGGTTGAGATTATGGGAATTGTGTGGCTGGATTAAAATTGAGCTTCATATCTTCTCATGAACAATTAGATCACGAGAGTGGCAATTGGTTATGTTGAGAGAGATTGAATCACCAAGAGATTGGGATTCAATCACCCACTTGCCATGGATCTATACCCAGGATTGAGAAGGATTTGACTAACATCAATTCATGAAAACTTGCATCTCTGATCCCTAATGATCCTCTCTATCATTAATTCTCATCTCTTGTGTTCTTAGTGCTTGAATACCCATTGCCCAAATCCCTTCTACATTCTTGCAATTATTATTCTTGTCATTTACATTCTGTTTCTTTATTTCTTACTCTCTTGCTCTTTAGAATTCAGCACTTTATTTTATTGCAATTTACTTTTGATGCCATTTAAGTTTCTTGCAATTTAAGCTTCCGTTATTTACTTTCATTTTATTTCTATCTTCTAGTTCTTTACATTCTGTGTCATTTACATTATTGCAATTATGATCAAAAATCAAAATGCTCATGAAATCAAAACTTTGTTTGCTTGACTAAATCTACCATTTAACTAAAATTGCTTAATCTACCAATCTCCGTGGGATCGACCTCACTCTTTGTGAGTTTTATTACTTGATACGACCCGGTATACTTGCCGGTTGTACGTGAAACTCAATTTTTATGTATCAGTCACTTCTCCTTTGGCACTGGACGCCTGAAAGGGGACAGGAGGTTGGCGTTGGATGTCAGTTTTGGGCCTTCTAATCTGAAGCAAAGTATGAACTATTATACATTTCTGGAAAGCTCTGAAAGTCAGCTTTCCATAGCCGTTGAGAACTCTCCATTTTGACCTTTTTAGCTCCAGAAAAGCTCTTCCAAGTGCACGGAGGTCAGATCCAAACAGCATCTGCAGTGCTTTCTCTGTCTCTTAATCAGACTTTTGCTCCAGCTCCTCAATTTCAGCCAGAAAACACCTGAAATTGCACAAAAATACACAAACTTAAAGTAGAATCCAAAAATGTGAATTTTACACTAAAACCTATAAAAAACTTAATAAAAAGCGTATAAAATATCCGCTCATCACAACACCAAACTTAAACTGTTGCTTATCCCCAAGCAACTAAAAACATAGTAGGATAAAAAGAAGATTAAGATACAATAAATCTCAGAGTTTCAAATGAAGCTCAGTTTCAATTAGATGAGTGGGACTTAGTAGCTTTTTGCTTCTGAATAGTTTTGGCATCTCACTATCCATTGAAACTCAAATGTGTTGGTCTCTTTAAGAACTTAAAATCTAGATGATATTACTGATTCTCCTAGTTTAGTTCTTTTTTATTCTTGAACACAGCTTTTAGAGTCTTGGCCATGATCCTAAGCACTTTGTTTTTTAGTATTACCACCGGATACATAAATGCCACAGACACTTTAACTGGGTGAACCCTTTTGCATTGTGATTCAGCTTTGCTAGAATCCCCAGAAAGAGGTGTCCAGGGTTCTTAAGCACACACTTTTTGCCTTGGAACATGACTTTAACTACTTAGTCCCAAGCTTTTCACTTGACACCTTCACGCCATAAGCACATGGTTAAGGATAGCTTGGTTGAGCCGCTCAGGCCATGATTTTATTCCTTTAGGCCCTCTTATCCATTGAAGCTCAAAGTCTTGGATCCTTTTTACCCTTGCCTTTTGGTTTAAAGGGTTATTGGATTTTTCAATCTGCCCTCCTTTTCCTACAATTTTGGGCAGTAATGTATTTTTTTCGCATGCATTAATTTTTTTCTTTTGCAACATGATTTTTCTTTTTCTTTTTGGTGCTTTTTCTTGCTTCAAGAATCAATTTATGGATTTTTCAGATTACCAATAACACTTTTCCTTTTTCATCATTCTTTCAAGTGCCAAAATTCTAAAATTTCAACTTCAAATATGCACTGTTTATTCATACTAATTGAACTATTCTTATTTTAAACTTGAAATTTATGTATCTCTCAATTCTTTTCAAATAAAATTTTCTTTTAGGTAAGGTGAGAGATATATAAAACATTTTATAGCCTTAAGACATAAATGCAAATGATCATGCAACAAGAACAAGAGAACAAAGAACACAACATAACAGAAAATAGAAAAAGTACAAAAGAAAAGGAGATAAAGAGAACGAATCCACCTTTAATGGTGGCGACTAGTACTCCTCCTTGAGGATCCAATGTGGTGCTTAATCTCTTCAATATCACTCCTTTGCCTTTGTAGTTCTTCCCTTATAGCCCTTTGATCTTCTCTAATGGCTCTTTGGTCTTCCCTTATTTCATTGAGGATGGTGGAATGCTCTTGATGCTCCACCCTCAATTGCTCCATATTAGAGCTCAATTCTCCCATGGAAGTATGCCATTCATCCCAATAGCTTTGAGGAGGAAAATACATCCCTTGAGGCATCTCAGGGATCTCATGCTGAGGCGGCTACACAGACTCTTGTGCATGCTCTCTAGTTTGCTCCATCCTCTTTTTAGTGATGGGCTTGTCCTCCCCAATAGAGATATCTCCCTTGACGAACAGATTTCCTCTCGGTAAAGAAATATAAAAATATAATCGCGTTGTAAGTATAGCTTCTAAACCAACAGAAAATCCTTTCGTGCAAACGTTTGGTTGTCACAAGTAACAAACCCAATAAAATTTATAAACCGAAGTATTCAAACCTCGGGTCGTCTTCTCAAGGAATTGTAGGGAGGTGTGTTTTATTATTGGTTATGGAAAACAGTGTTTGGGTTTGAAAAGGTTTTGAAGAGGAAAAATGAATTACAGAAATTAATAAATTAATGACGAAGAAATCTCTTGGCAAGGTATGAAAGCTGGAAGTCCTATCCTAGTTTTCCTTATCAATGGTGATGAGAATTATACTTTTGCTCCCACTAAGTCAACCTCTAACTATAAAGGTCAGTTAAGTGGACAAATTAATTTAACACCTAAAGTCCTAGTCAACTCCTTAAGGAAAGACTAGAGTTATAGGAATCTAAATTAATCAGCAAAGATAATAATTATCAATCACGATGAGTTTGACAACTCAAGAGTCACCAATTAATCAACCAAAGCCAATAGTAAAAAATCTAAATTATTTATATAAAGAAAGGGAAGCAATCATAAGTCTGAAATACCTCAATGTATATTAATTAAGAAAATCATAACATGAACGGTCCATAAGCCAATTGGGCAACATATATAATTAACAATTAAGGAAAGTCAAAATAAAGGAGTACTAAACCTGATATGAAGATGAGATAATCCTAAAGTTAAGAGAAACTCTAAATCCTAATCCTAAGAGAGGAGAGAACCTCTCTCTACATCTAAAAACTAAAACTACCTATCCATCTCTTGTTGTATGATGTATCCCGTATATCCTCATGAATGGATGGATTCCTCCATTTATAACTCTTTAATCTGTGTTCTCTAGGCTTGGATCTGGGCCAAAAAGGGTCCAGAAGTTGCTGGGGCCGACTTCTACAAATTCTGCAGATCGCGCATGTCACGCGTCTGCGTGTGTCACGCGGTCGCGTCATCTGGAGTGTTCCTCTTCCACGCGGTTACGTCAGTCATGCATCCGCGTCAATTGTGTTTTGCAAGTCACACGTTCGCGTCATCCAGGTGCTCACGTTGATTCTCTTTTGCGCTAAGCAAGCGTTCGCGTCGTCCATGCGGACGCATCACTGCCAATTTCTCCAAAACTCCAATTTTGTGCTTTCCTTCCAGTTTTTGTATGTTTTCTTTCCATCCTTTAAGTCATTCCTGTCCTATAAATCCTGAAAGTACTCAACACACAAATCACAACATCGATTGGTAATAAAGGATAATTAAATTTGATTATTTTAAAGCATAAAAACATGTTTTCTCATATGTCATATCATAAGGAAGGAATTGAAAAACCATGCAAATTCATATGAATAAGTTGGTGGAGATTTGATAAAATCATTCAATTTATGCACAAGATTTATCATGAAATAGTAGTTTATCATCCTTCCCACACTTAAACAATAGCATGTCCTCATGCTAGATCCAAGAGAAAAGAGTAAAGGTAAAATGGTTGAATCATATGCAATGCAATCTACTCTAAATGCAATTACCTAAATGAGTCATGCAAATCTAGATATTATTCACCTATATATAAAGCATACATGTGGTCAAATTAATTCATATCTTCAAGGAATCATGTATGTACAACTAGGGCCAAATCATATTAAAGCACAATTACAATTGAGTTAAGTTAAGATAGTCCACAACTTGCAAGACAATCAATAATTAAACATGGACATATGAGAATGAGCTATTGAACCCTCACTGGATTGTGTGTATACTCTCTAGTTACTCAGTGTTTGGGGTTAATTACTCTCTTCTTTTCTAGTCATGCTTTCTAAAACTTTATTTTTTTCTTTAATCAATCAACAATTATTGAATATAGACATACAAAAATCATGAGGTCTTTTCCTAGGTTGTAATGGGGCTGAGATAAGGGTAAGGATGTATATATAAGGCTAAGTGACCTAACAAAGTGAATCCTTGACTAGTCTAAGATCTCACCCAACATATACATATATAATTTCATAATTCTTCACCTAGCTACCTAAATCTTTCTACTTTTGTATTACACGCTCATGCATTTTATTTTTTACTTTTGTCCGATGTGCATTGATTTTTTTTAATGCACATGGTAACTTAATTGTTTTGATTTCATATGAGCATGCTTCCCATATTTTCTGAAACATCTTATTTAGTACAAATTCCTACTGTGTTTCTGTCATCTCATGTTTCCATAAAATTTCCCATTCTTAAATTTTTGCACACTATCTATCTTAAGCTAACCAAGGATTTAACTTGTGATTTTTTTAATTTTGTTTTTCTGCTTAAGGTTTAGTAATGTGGTTATAAAATGAAGGGGGATTAAAAAGCTCAAGGGGTTTAACAAGGATGGCATAAAAGGTAGGTTTATTTGGGACAAGTGGGTATAAATACAAATAATGGCCTCAATCATCTCTTGGTATGCATCTATATTCTATAATTGGACATATAGATTAAAACAAAATAAAGATTGCAAGCATAGAAAAGAAGTGCGAAACACACAAGAATGAAATTAATGGTTTGATGTAACCATACAATTAAGCTCAAAACTTACGGGCTGCGTGTTCTCAAGCTCATAAATCATATATCAGTTATGTATGTCATGCAAGTAGAAATTAAGAGTTTCCATTCAACTCAATGTAAATCTTTAAGGTGCCCCTTAAAATCTTAGTGTTTCTCCTTGAAGAAATGTTGTTAACTAACTAACATGTAATGCTATATATACAAGGTGTATGGATTATTTTAATGTACTACGGTTCCTAGCTTACTCTTTTTATTTTCCAATTAAACCAACTATCATATGCTAAAAAGGGTAAACTATACTAATTAATCCACTTATTATATAACTAGTAAACTAAGGTACAAATTAAGCTAAAATATCCAAGATATATACAGCCCAAAGTGCGGAATGCAAAAGTACAACAAAAGCGAAAGAGAGAAAAATGTGCAAATAAAATACAGAAAATGGGTAAAATAAGATAAGAGTCTGTAATGGTTCACCAAAAGATATGCCAGGGATGGCAACCTCCCCACACTTAAATAATAGCATCATCCTCGATGGCTCACTCAAACTGGGTGTGAAGAAGTGTCATCTCTGGAAGGATGGGCTGCCGGTGTCTCGGTGGTAGGCTGAGGGTCTACAGTCTCGGTGAGTGTAGAAGGAGCGGTCTGCTAAAGTGGAGGCTCTGTCTGTATCGGAATGTCTGGATCAGCAGCCTGTAGCTGGTGGTGCTCCTCATGATATGGTGCAGTGTGCTCGTGTCCTCCCTGCTCAACCTGGGTAGGTGCCTCCTCCTCATGATCGCTCACCTCCTCCTCAGATGTGTCGGAGGGGATGTTGCCACCAGATCGGATCATCAGCTTGAGGTGCTCATAGCGCCTTTTGTGGCGACGCTCAGACTTCTCATAACGTCGTCTGTTGCGACGTTCAGACCTCTCAAAGTGCTGCTGGTGACGGCGCTCCATCTGGTCCAAGCGGTCAAAGAGTCGGTGCACCAGAAGGTAGACGGGCTCAGGAGCAGGTGGGGGTACAGTGGGTGGTGCTGGGGTAGTGGAAGCAGAAGGAGCAGCTAAAGATATAGCTGCCTCAGTAGAGTCAGTGAAAAATGGAGGTTGATAGCTAAGAGCCTGAAATTTCCTACTGTGGGGAATGATCTTTCTGCAGTCTACGATGGATGGCTTTTCATCAGCAACCTCCCAAGGTACCTCAGCTCGGTGACCCAACTGAGTAATCAGGAATGGAAAGGGGAGGGTGCCTCTAACATAGACCCTGGCCATGTAATGCCGGATGAAGCGGGGTAGATATAGGTCCTTACCCGTCATCACACACCAGATGAGGGTAATCATAGTGGCTGGCACCTCTGTCTCATGAGTGCTCGGCATCACGTTGTTACTCATAATCTGTTGCCATAGCCGAGCCTCATTATTCAGATATATTAGCCTGATTCCCTTGGGTACCATTATGCTCTTTCCTATAACCCATGGAACAGTAGGATCAAGAGTGATACCGCGTTTCACTGCATCCCAATCAAACCTCATGAATCTCATATCCTCCTCAGCTTTCTAGTAACCGTCTGGCTGATCTGATTTGGGTGGGAGCTGGAGGATGTCTTTAATTGCTTCCTCAGTAACCAGAACTTGCTTGCCTCTGAGCTATACTGCATCCAGGGATGATAGAAAATAGTTTCTGTAGAATTCTCTGACCCAGGATGAGTTGATCTTAGTCAAGTTTCTCTCCAGGAAGAACCAGCCTCTCTGTTTGATCTGATCTGAAGTGTACTGCTTGAGTTTTTCTGGAATTTTGAGTGTCCTTTCCAGGTACAGGTTTCTGGATGTGGCGAAAATTGGGTACTTCAGCTCACAGTATTTGTTTGCAAATCTAATTGGGTCAGCCGCAGGTACCAACTGATAAGCTTTTTCCTGCGGGGTAAAGTTCTTCTCCGGCCAGGAATCATCATGTAAGATGCCAAGGATGGAAACAGAGGATTTGCCTCTTTTCCTTTTGCCAGTGGTTACTTTGCCCTTTCCTCTGCTTTGAGAGTCAGACATCCTGAAAGACAGGAGTAGCAGGATATAGTTTAAGAACTAAAACAGGAAGGCAGGTAAGCAAATAGGAATATAACAATATAAGCATAAAGGCAAAAGATGAACGAAAGAGAGGTGAAAGCATAAAGCGAGTTGAATATATGATATGTAGAATTCTTATTAATTAGGAAAATAGTAACCATGCCATTAGTTAGAGAGTTAAAATGGTTAATAAGTTAAAAGGAGGTTAAAGCAGTGAGTTAGTAAAAAGAAAGTCAAAGTAAGTGGCATGATAATCGGTTTCCTAGTTAACAATATTCACAAATTTAAAGAAAAAGCAACTCATATGCAAGCAAGATTGGTGAGAGTTCAGATGGATAGAAAAGGTGCAAAACTAACATGAAATCATTAACAATGGAATTTAGTAACCCGGGAATCAAAAGGAATAAGAATGCTGGCCCGTGCATTTAAGAATTGGTTTGGTTGTAGTTGAGTAGTGCAAAATAGAGAAATGCCAAAACCAATTCCTGAATGTAAAAGGGAAACAATTTGCAGAAAATTGAGCATCATTTCGGCTAAAATAGGATGCTCCTGGGAAACAAACAGCAAGAAAATAAAACAGTTCATATGAATTGAAATAAGGCTGCAAATAGACATAAATTACATGAATACGAAAGAGCAGTGTAACAGTAGCATGAAACAGTAAAAAACAGCATATGAATAGTATGAATATTATAGCCAGAGCAAAATTGCATAATAGGTAAAACAAGCAACAAGTACGGTGCAATTATCAGGCATAAATCCACTAACCAGATCCTAGCTACCTAACCACCTAGAATCCACTACGAACATGTATCTCTAACTATTCTAAATTGAACAAATTCTGATAAATATGCAACTAACTAGGAATGGAAAGAAGTCGGTGTACGGCAGAACCTAGTATGTGTATAAACAAGGGACAGGGCAGAGGGAAGGTAGTAGTGATGTGGCAGCACCGGGAGGGAAGCACGATGGCACGGTGGTGGAGCAGAGGCGGTGGCAGGGGTGCAGGATGGGGTTGAATGGTGGAGGGTTGGGTGGATATGGTTGAGAAGAGGGGGTTAGGTTAGGGTGGTGGCCGGTGGAGGTGGACCGCGGCGGTCTGAGGCTGGCCGCGGTGGGGGGGCAGTGGCGGAGGGGAGAGAAAAGAAGAAGGGAAGAAGGAAGAGAGGGGGAAAAGGGGTGTGGCGGTGGTGGCGCGGTGGTCTGGGCGGCTGGGGGTGGTTGTGGGTTGTTGCCGGGGGAGGTTGAGGGGGAGTGTGGAGTTGCAGAGAAGAGAGGAAGAGGGGGGTTGGGGTTTGGGGGACATGACGGGTTAGGGTTTGCGTGATTTGGGGTTAGTGATCGCAAATCCACGCGAACGCGTGGAGGACGCAATCGCGTGAGTAGGCTGAAATAGGGTTGATGGAAAAGCGTGGTCGACGCAATTGCGTGGGTTGGGTAAAGGATGGGTGACGTGGACACGTGAAGCACGCGAACGCGTCGCTGGAATTTGTGCTAGACGCACAGTTCTAGCGTCGTTCTCGCGCAACTCTCTGTTTAATTTAGGGGGCCATAATATCCATGCGACGCGATCGCGTCGCTCATGCTTTCGCGTGGGATGGGTGTTGTGAAAGTGACGTGCACGCGCACGCGCACGCGTGGGTCGTTTTGTGCTAAATGCACACCAGCCACACGATTCCAGCCCAACTTTCTGGGAGTTGGATCTTTACGCTGATATCCAGATCACGCGTTCGCGTGAGTGACGCGGACGCGTGGGAGGCATTTTTTGCAACTGATGCGAGCGCGTGGGTCATGCGGTCACGTGGAACAATTTGTGCCAAAGGCACGCCTCCAGCCATGCTTTAGCGTGACTTTCTGTTTACTTTCCTTTTTCTTCCTAATGCACTTGTGACGTGGATGCGTCAACGACGCTATCGCGTCGCGTGCTCTCTCTTTTCTCTTTTTTTTTATGCAGTATGCAGAATGCAAAATGCAATGAATGTCATGCAAAAATTTCAGGTTCAAACAAAATTCAAAAAAAGAGTAGAATGGAGAAGGAACGATCATACCATGGTGGGTTGTCTCCCACCTAGCACTTTTAGTTAAAGTTCTCAAGTTAGACATTTGATGAGCTTCATGCTATGGTGGCTTGTGCTTTAATTCGTCCAGAAATCTCCACCAGTGTTTGGAATACCAGCATCCTCCGGGGTCCCAAACAAGGCATGTAAAGCCTTTGAGCAGTTTCAAATAGGTTTCCATGTTCCCGGGGTGTTGAATGTCAGAATAGATTTCAGGATCCCAAACTCTACTTTTACACCCAATTTTATCTTGATCTGCATTTTTCCAGTCGGGTGGTGAGTAGTATGAATTCTCACTGCAGTGACCAAACAGCTTCCGAGATCCTTTCAATTGAGCTTGACACCAACCCTTGCACCTCAAATTGAAGTGTGAAACCTCATTGCATCTTGCATACCAGCTCTGAGTGCGAGTCATTTCCCATTTACTCTTAAAGCCGCAAAGAGCTCTAAGCTGGCCGTCTGTTTCAAGTAAACCATATTCAAATGGAAAAGTAAAGATAAATGTCAAGGATTTTACCCACTTGAAGTTGGAGTTGGGTGGTAGTGGCCTTGGGATAAGTGTTTCCAGTGGTTCTGCAAGCTCTACTCCCTTGTGGTCTTCAGTGAATTCCTCCCCCTCTTTGCAAATTTCTCCTATTTCAACCATGTTTTGATCAAAGTTATTGATATCTTCCTCATCACTTGAGTCATAATTAGGAGGTTGAGAAAAGTCTACCTCTGCATCATCTTCGTATTCACTTGGGGAAGATTTGTCCATCTCAAAGAGTTCACTTGCGGATGCAAGTTCATTACTAAGGGAACTTGACTTGTGATCATCATCATCAAGGAAACATGCATCTTGGGCTATTCCATCCGATTCCTCATAAGATACCTGCATTGGAGGCTGTGCAAAATACTCCTTAGCGTCAATTGTAACATCCTTGACGGAATTCTCCACAACTCTGGATTCCTGCAGAGGTTCGGCATCTCCTAAATCTTCAACCAACTCTTCTTTTTCTATAGTGACAGTTTTCTCTACTTGTTCTAGTATGAAGTTATGCTCTGTACTGTCCACTGGAGTTTCTAGCGTTTCCTTTATGCTACATTCTTCATTAGATTCTCCACATAAAGCTATGAAAGTTTGTTGAGTGTCCGAACGTCTGGAAGATAATTAATTTATTGCTTGCTCCAGTTGATGAAGGGTTGCATGAAATTGGTCTACTGATTCTTCGAAGCGAACCTGTGATTCTTGGCTTGATGGATATGGACACGGTGCATAGGAGAGTGGTGTTTCTTGGGAGTAATTGAATTTGGTGTTGGGGCGGATAAGGATCATATGGTGGCGAATGGCGAAAAGAGGCTTGTGAGTGTGGTGGGTCAAAGTTATGTTGAAAGGGTGGTCTCTGAGCACAGGGAGTGGCTTGTTGGTAGCTACAAGGGGGTCCACCATATCTATCAGTTTGGTATGCATTGTAGAATGGTCTCTGTCCATGATATCTTGGAAGGTGTTGTTGCCTAAAGGCTTGATCATACCCTTTTGGCTCCATCCATCTTTGATTGCTTTGACCGTGATGCATAGTCCTGTTATAGCTTCCATTCCTTTCAATAAAATTAAAACCAAACTCAAAGCAAGAGGGGTGAGAATTCATAGTAACTATCAGAAATAAGAAGGGGGAAGAAAAACAAATAAACTAGTAAAAGAAAAGTATTTACAATAACCAATAATAAGGCACACGTTTGCAATTCCCCGACAACGGCGCCATTTTGACGAACGGATTTCCTCTCGGTAAAGAAATATAAAAATATAACCGCTTGTAAGTATAGCTTTTAAACCAACAGAAAATCCTTTCGTGCAAACGTTTGGTTGTCACAAGTAACAAACCCAATAAAATTTATAAACCGAAATATTCAAACCTTAGGTCGTCTTCTCAAGGAATTGCAGGGAGGTATGTTTTATTATTGGTTATGGAAAACAATGTTTAGGTTTGAAAAGGTTTTGAACAGGAGAAATGAATTGCAGAAATTAATAAATTAATAACGAAGAAATCTCTTGGCAAGGTATGAAAGCTGGAATTCCTATCCTAGTTTTCCTTATCCATGGTGATGAGAATTATAATTTTGCTCCCACTAAGTCAACCTCTGACTATAAAGGTCAGTTAAGTTAACAAATTAATTTAACACCTAAAGTCCTAGTCAACTCCTTAAGGAAAGACTAGAGTTATAGGAATCTAAATTAATCAGCAAAGATAATAATTATCAATCACGATGAGTTTGACAACTCAAGAGTCACCAATTAATCAACCAAATCCAATAGTAAAAAATCTAAATTATTTATATAAAGAAAAGGAAGCAATCATAAGTCTGAAATACCTCAATGTGTATTAATTTAGAAAATTATAACATGAATGGTCCATAAGCCAATTGGACAACATATATAATTAACAATTAAAGGAAGTCAAAATAAAGGAGCACTGAACCTGATATGAAGATGAGATAATCCTAAAGTTAAGAGAAACTCTAAATCCTAATCCTAAGAGAGGAGAGAACCTCTCTCTACATCTAAAACATAAAACTACCTATCCATCTCTTGTTATTTGATGTATCCCGTATATCCTCATGAATGGATGGATTCCTCCATTTATAACTCTTTAATCTGTGTTTTCTGGGCTCGGATATGGGCCAAAAAGGGCCCAGAAGTCACTGGGGCTGACTTCTGCAAATTCTACAGATCGCGTACGTCACGCGTCTGCGTGGGTCACGTGGTCGCATCATCTGGAGTGTTGCTCTTCCACGCGGTTGCGTCAGTCATGCGTCCGCGTGAATTGTGTTTCGCAAGTCACGCGTTCGCGTCATCCAGGCGCTCGTGTTGATTATCTTTTGTGCTAAGCATGCGTTTGCGTCGTCCATGCTGACGTGTCGCTGCCAATTTCTCCAAAACTCCAATTTTGTGCTTTCCTTCTAGTTTTTGTATGTTTCCTTTCCATCCTTTAAGTCATTCCTGCCCTATAAAACCTGAAAGTACTCAACACATAAATCACGACATCGAATGGTAATAAAGGATAATTAAATTTGATTATTTTAAAGCATAAGAAACATGTTTTCTCATATGTCATATCATAAGGAAGGAATTGCAAAACCATGCAAATTCATATGAATTAGTAGGTGAAGATTTGATAAAATCATTCAATTTAAGCACAATATTTATCATGAAATAGTGGTTTATCATCCCTCTATGACAATTTCAGCTGAATTGTATAGATGACAGATGAGGTGTGGGAATGCCAACCTTGCATTGGTGGAAGGATTCTCAGCTATCTTGTACAATTCTTGAGGAATGATGAGCGGATAATTTATACGCTTTTTGGCATTGTTTTTAGTATATTTTTAGTATAATCTAGTTAGTTTTTAATATATTTTTATTAGTTTTTAGCTAAAATTCACTTTTCTGGACTTTACTATGAGTTTGTGTGTTTTCTGTGATTTCAGGTATTTTCTGGCTGAAATTGAGGGTTCTGAGCAAAAATCTGATTCAGAGACTGAAAAGGACTGCAGATGCTGTTGGATTCTGACCTCCCTGCACTCGAAGTGGATTTTCTGGAGCTACAGAAGCCCAATTGGCGCGCTCTCAACGGCGTTGGAAAGTAGACATCCTGGGCTTTCCAGCAATATATGATAGTCCATACTTTGCCCAAGATTTGATGGCCCAAACTGGCGTAGCAAATCAGCCTTAGAAATTCCAGCGTTTAACGCTGGAACTGGCATGAAACTTGGAGTTAAACGCCCAAACTGGCATGAAAGCTGGCGTTTAACTCCAGAAAAGGTCTCTACACAAAATTGTCTCATTGCTCAACCCAAGCACACACTAAGTGGGCCCGGAAGTGGATTTTTAAGTCATTTACTCATCTCTGTACACCCTAGGTTACTAGTTTACTATTAATAGGATCTTTTGACATTGTATCTGTACCTCATGACACTTTACACGTTTTCTTTGTGTACTTTCCACGGCATGAGTCTCTAAACCCCATGGTTGGGGGTGAGGAGCTCTGCTGTGTCTTGATGGATTAATGCAATTACTACTGTTTCTCATTCAATCATGCTTGCTTCCATTCTAAGATAATACTTGTTCTTAACCTGGATGAATGTGATGATCCGTGACAATCATCATCATTCTCAACTATGAACGTGTGCCTGACAACCACCTCCGTTCTACCTTAGATTAAGTAGTTATCTCTTGGATTCTTTAATCGGAATCTTCGTGGTATAAGCTAGAACTGATGGCGGCATTCAAGAGAATCCGGAAGGTCTAAACCTTGTCTGTGGTATTCTGAGTAGGATTCAATGATTGAATGACTGTGACGTGCTTCAAACTCCTAGCAGGCGGGGCGTTAGTGACAGACGCAAAAGAATCACTGGATTCTATTCCGGCCTGACCGAGAACCGACAGATGATTAGCCATGCTGTGACAGAGCATAGGAACATTTTCACTGAGAGGATGGGAGGTAGCCATTGACAACGGTGAAACCCTACATACAGCTTGCCATGGAAGGAACCTTGCGTGTTTGATGAAGAAGACAGTGGGAAAGCAGAGATTCAGAGGACAGAGCATCTCCAAAACCTCAACCTATTCTCCATTACTGCAAAACAAGTAATCATTTCATATTCTTTTGTTCTTTTTCACAATCAATCCTGATAATTTCTGATCTCCTGACTAAGATTTACAAGATAACCATAGCTTGCTTCAAGCCGACAATCTCCGTGGGATCGACCCTTGCTCACGCAAGGTATTACTTGGACGACCCAGTGCACTTGCTGGTTAGTTGTGCGTTGTTGCAAAAGTGTGATTGCAATTTCGTGCACCAAGTTTTTGGCGCCGTTGCCGGGGATTGTTGAGTTTGGACAACTGACGGCTTATCTTGTTGCTTAGATTAGGACTGTTTTATTTTTGTTGGTTTAGAGTCTTTTAGTTGAGTCTAGTTTCATATTTTAAGTTTGGTGTCAATTGCATGCTTTTGTTTTTCTTTTAATTTTCGAATTTGCATGTTCTTAGTCCCTTTTTGATTCATAAAAAATTCTAAGTTTGGTGTCCTCTTTGTGCTTTTCCCTTAAAAATTTTCGAAAATTAGTGTTTGACTTTCTAAAAATTTTAAGTTTGGTGTCTTTTTGTTGTTTTTCTCTTTCCTCTTTTCAAAAATCAAATCTTTTTCATAAAAATTTTTCAATCATATCTTTTTAATTGCTCTTTTCAAAATCTTTTTATTTGACTAATTGATTCAGTTCTCAATTTGCTTTGATCTTATTTTCTTTTTGATTTTCGAATTTTTTTTATTATTCCCTTTTATTTTATTTTATTTTTTTCGTTTAATTCTCAAAAAAAAAAATTTAAAAATAAAAATATTTTATCCATCATGGACCTAAGTGGAATTGATCAGTCCAAAAGGACTCTGGGGTCATATGCTAACCCCATTACAGCTGCATATGGGAGTAGCATATGTACACCTCCCATCAAAGCAAGCAGCTTTGAGCTAAATCCTCAACTCATTATCATAGTGCAGCAAAATTGCCAGTATTTCGGTCTTCCACAGGAAGAACCTACTGAGTTTCTGGCACAGTTTTTACAAATTGCTGACACAGTACATGATAAAGAGGTGGATCAGGATGTCTACAGACTATTACTGTTTCCATTTGCTGTAAAAGATCAAGCTAAGAGGTGGTTGAATAACCAACCTACAGCAAGCATAAAGAAATGGAAACAGTTGTCAGACAAATTCCTGAATCATTTTTACCCTCCAAAGAGGATGACACAGCTAAGGTTGGACATCCAAGGCTTTAAACAAGAGGATAATGAATCCCTTTATAATGCCTGGGAGAGGTATAGAGGTATGCTAAGAAAGTGCCCCTCTGAAATGTTTTCAGAGTGGGTACAGTTGGACATTTTCTACTATGGGCTTACAGAAAAAGCTCAGATGTCTTTAGACCACTCAGCTGATGGATCTATACACATGAGGAAGACAATTGAAGAAGCTCAAGAACTTATAGACACTGTTGCTAGAAACCAATATTTGTACTCTAGCAATGAGTTCTCTCCAAAAGAGGAAGTCATGACAGTAGTCACTGACCCTAGTCCTCAAGAACAGATAATTGAGCTTAATCAACAATTGCTCCTGATGACAGAACAGTTAGCAGACTTTAAAGAGATGCTCCATGAAACTAAAGTTGCTAACAAGAGCATTGAACTGCAGTTGAATCAAGCAAAACAGCAAATATCTAAACAGATAACAGAGGAATGTCAAGCGGTTCAATTGAGGAGTGGGAAGACCCTGAATAACACTCCTCAAAAGAGTAAAAAGCCAAACAAGGAACAATTGACAGAGGACAACCAAACCACTACTCAAAATCCCTCTGAGGACAATAAGAGCTCAGAGAGGAATGTTATTGGCGTTCAAACGCCAGAAAGGGAAGGAAAGCTGGCGTTAAACGCCCATTCCTTGCCCAGTTCTGGCGTTCAGACGCCAGAAAAGGGGGAAAAGTTGGCGTTAAACGCCCAATTTCCACCCAATCCTGGCGTTCAGACGCCTAGGGAGAATCAGACACCTGAGAGTGCTGACAGTGATCCCTCTAACAAGGCTTCTTCAACCACTTCTGTAAGGAATAAACCTGCAGCATCTAAGGTTGAAGAATATAAAGCCAAAATACCTTATCCTCAAAAACTCCGCCAAGCGGAGCAGGATAAGCAATTTGCCCGCTTTGCAGACTATCTAAGGACTGTTGAAATAAAGATTCCGTTTGCAGAGGCACTTGAGCAAATACCTTCTTATGCTAAGTTCATGAAAGAAATCTTAAGTCATAAGAAGGATTAGAGAGAAACTGAAAAAGTGTTTCTCACTGAAGAATGCAGTGCAGTCATATTAAAAAGCTTACCAGAAAAGCTTCAAGATCCAGGAAGCTTTGTGATACCATGCACATTAGAAGGTTCTTGCACCAAGATAGCCCTATGTGATCTTGGAGCAAGCATCAATCTAATACCTGCATCCACTATCAGAAAGCTTGGGTTGACTGGAGAAGTCAAACCAACCCGGATATGCCTCCAGCTTGCTGATGGCTCCATTAAATATCCATCAGGCATAATAGAGGATATGATTGTCAAGGTTGGGCCATTTGCCTTTCCAACTGACTTTGTGGTGCTGGAAATGGAGGAGCACAAGAGTGCAACTCTCATTCTAGGAAGACCTTTCCTAGCAACTGGACGAACTCTCATTGATGTACAAAAAGGGGAAGTAACCTTGAGAGTCAATGAGGATGAGTTCAAGTTGAATGCTGTAAAAGCCATGCAGCATCCAGACACACCAAATGACTGCATGGGCGCTGACATTATTGACTCTCTGGTAGAAGAGATCAATATGGCTGAAAGCCTAGAATCAGAGCTTGAGGACATCTTCAAGGATGCTCAAACTGATCAAGAAGAACCAGAGGAAGCAAAGGAATTTTCGAAAATTCCTCAGGAGAAGGATAAACCTCCCAAGCCTGAACTCAAACCACTACCACCATCCCTGAAATATGCATTTCTGGGAGGGGGTGAAACTTTTCCAGTGATTATAAGCTCTGCTTTAAATCCACAGGAAGAGGAAGCACTGATTCAAGTGCTAAGGACACACAAGACAGCTCTTGGGTGGTCCATAAGTGATCTTAAGGGCATTAGCCCAGCTAGATGCATGCACAAGATCCTATTGGAGGATAATGCCAAACCAGTGGTCCAACCACAGAGGAGTCTAAATCCTGCCATGAAGGAGGTGGTGCAGAAAGAGGTCACTAAATTACTAGAGGCTGGGATTATTTATCCTATTTCTGATAGCCCCTGGGTGAGCCCTGTCCAAGTTGTTCCCAAAAAGGGAGGCATGACAGTGGTTCATAATGAAAAAAATGAACTGGTTCCCACAAGAACAGTCACAGGGTGGCGTATGTGTATTGACTACAGAAGGCTCAATACGGCCACAAGAAAGGATCATTTTCCTTTACCATTCATAGACCAAATGCTAGAAAGACTAGCTGGGCATGACTATTACTGCTTTTTGGATGGCTATTCAGGCTACAACCAAATTGCAGTAGATCCTCAGGACCAAGAGAAAACAGCATTCACTTGCCCTTCTGGCGTGTTTGCCTACAGGAGGATGCCTTTTGGTCTGTGCAATGTACCTGCAACCTTTCAGAGGTGCATGCTCTCTATCTTCTCAGATATGGTAGAGAAATTTCTGGAAGTCTTCATGGATGACTTTTCAGTATATGGAGATTCATTTAGCTCCTGTCTTAATCACCTAGCACTTGTCCTGAAAAGATGCCAAGAGACTAACCTGGTTTTAAACTGGGAGAAATGTCACTTTATGGTGACTGAAGGAATTGTCCTTGGGCACAAGATTTCAAGCAGGGGAATAGAGGTGGATAAGGCAAAGGTAGAGGTAATTGAAAAATTACCACCACCTGCCAATGTTAAGGCAATCAGAAGCTTTCTGGGGCATGCAGGGTTCTACAGAAGGTTTATAAAGGATTTTTCAAAAATTGCAAAACCTCTGAGTAACCTGTTAGCTGCTGACACACCATTTGTGTTTGACACACAGTGTCTGCAGGCATTTGAGACCCTGAAAGCTAAGCTGGTCACAGCACCAGTCATCTCTGCACCAGATTGGACATTGCCATTTGAATTAATGTGTGATGCCAGTGACCATGCCATTGGTGCAGTGTTGGGACAGAGGCATAACAAGCTTCTGCACGTCATTTATTATGCTAGCCGTGTTCTAAATGACGCACAGAAAAACTACACAACCACAGAAAAAGAGTTACTTGCAGTGGTTTATGCCATTGACAAGTTTAGGTCCTATCTAGTGGGATCCAAAGTGGTTGTGTACACTGACCATGCTGCTCTTAAATACTTACTCACAAAGCAGGATTCAAAACCCAGGCTTATAAGATGGGTGTTACTTCTGCAAGAGTTCGATATAGAAATAAGAGACAGAAAAGGGACAGAGAACCAAGTAGCTGATCATCTGTCCCGAATAGAACCAGTAGCTGGGGCGTCCCTCCCTTCTACTGAGATCTCTGAGACTTTCCCAGATGAGCAACTCTTTGCCATTCAGGAAGCTCCATGGTTTGCAGATATTGCAAATTATAAAGCTGTGAGGTTCATAACCAAGGAGTACAGTAGAGTGCAAAGAAAGAAATTAATTTCAGATGCCAAGTACTACCTCTAGGATGAACCATATCTCTTTAAGAGATGTGCTGACAGAGTGATCCGCAGATGTGTACCCAGAGAAGAAGCACAAAGGATCCTATGGCACTGCCATGGATCACAGTATGGAGGACATTTTGGAAGTGAGCGAACAGCCACTAAAGTCCTCCAATGTGGCTTCTACTGGCCTACTCTCTATAAAGATTCCCGAGAGTTTGTGCGTAACTGTGACAGTTGCCAAAGAGCTGGTAACTTGCCTCATGGACATGCCATGCCTCAACAAGGGATATTAGAGATAGAATTGTTTGATGTATGGGGAATTGACTTCATGGGGCCATTCCCACCATCATACTCAAACACTTACATTCTGGTGGCAGTGGACTATGTATCTAAGTGGGTAGAAGCAATTGCTACACCCACTAATGATACCAAGACCGTACTGAAATTCCTCCAGAAACACATCTTCAGCAGGTTTGGTGTTTCCAGAGTACTAATCAGTGACGGGGGCACTCATTTCTGCAACAGACAGCTATACTCTGCTATGGTTAGATATGGAATTAGCCACAAAGTGGCAACTCCGTATCATCCACAGACAAATGGGCAAGCTGAAGTCTCTAACAGAGAGCTAAAGAGAATCCTGGAACGGACTGTGATAGCCCGAAGAAAGGATTGGGCAAAGAGCTTGGATGATGCTCTGTGGGCATACAGAACAGCATTCAAGACTCCTATAGGAACCTCTCCATACCAGCTGGTGTATGGGAAGGCCTGTCATCTGCCCGTGGAACTGGAACATAAAGCCTACTGGGCAACCAGATTCCTAAACATGGATGCTCAGTTAGCTGGTGAAAAAAGATTACTCCAGCTAAATGAGCTAGAGGAGTTCAGACTCAATTCCTTTGAAAATGCAAAAATTTATAAGGAAAAGGCAAAGAAATGGCATGACAAGAAATTGTCAAGCAGAGTCTTTGAGCCAGGACAAAAAGTTCTGCTCTTCAACTCTAGGCTTAGACTGTTTCCGAGAAAACTCAATTCCCGGTGGAGGGGTCCGTATGTGATTACAGGAGTGTCACCATATGGATATGTTGAGCTTCAGGATAGTGATTCTGACAAAAAGTTCATTGTTAATGGACAGAGAATCAAGCATTATCTTGAAAGAAATTTTGAGCAGGAATGCTCAAAACTGAGACTTGAGTGATTCTCAGTAAAGGTCCAGCTAAAGACAGTAAAGAAGCGCTTGCTGGGAGGCAACCCAGTCATTAGGAAGTTGTATGAATTGTTCTTATAGAGGCTAGTATCAAAAATGAAGGAATTCACAGAGTTACAGAAGGATTCAGCTCAAAAAGCAGAGAAAAAGAGCTTACTGGCGAAAAAACACCAGTAAGGGGCATTTTGGGCGTTAAACGCCAGAATGGGTGCCATTCTGGGCGTTTAACGCCAGGAATGGTGCCATTTCGGGCGTTAAACGCCAGAATGGGCACCATTCTGGGCGTTTAACGCCAGGTGTGCAGCATCCTGGGTGTTCAGAAAAACGCCCAGTGATAAAGGATTTCTGGCGTTTAACGCCAGCCAGGGCACCTGGCTGGGCGTTAAACGCCCAAAAGGGGCACCAAATGGGCGTTAAACGCCAGAATGGGTGCCATTCTGGGCGTTTAACGCCAGAAAGGTGGGGGGACCACAATTTTGTTTTCAAATCAAATTTTTTCAAACTTTCCTTTGCTCACCCATATTTTTCTACAAAAATACATTTCAATCTCTCATCATTCACTTTCAAATTTTCAAAATCATTCTTCAAATCATTCAAATCATTCCCAAATTTTGTTCAAAAAAACTCACCTTTCTCTCAATTTCTTTCCATATCTTCTCAAATCTTCTTTTCAAATTTCTTTTTTTCGAAAATTCCCCTCCCCACCTTATAAATACACGTTTGGTTCCCTCTTCCCACCACACCATTCGAATTTCCTCTTCCTCTCTCTCTCTTCTTTCCTTTCTTTTGCTTGAGGACAAGCAAACCTCTAAGTTTGGTGTGCTTTTCCGTGATCACTAAGCCAAGATTCATCAAGATCATGGCTCCTAAGGGAAAACAAACCAATTTAAGAGGAAAGAAAGAGAATAATCCAAAGAATCTTTGGAATCAAGAGAAGTTCTTAACCAAAGAACATGAAGACCATTATCACAAAATAATGGGTCTGAGGTCAGTGATCCCGGAAGTTAAATTTGATCTGAAAGAAGATGAATATCCGGGGATCCAAGAGCAAATTCGAAACAGAGGATGGGAAGTTCTGACCAATCCTGAAATAAAGGTTGGAAGGAACATGGTTCAGGAATTCTACTCTAATCTGTGGCTAACAGATAAGCAAAGAATGACTGGAACTGCTTACCATACCTACAGAACCATGGTCAGAGGGAAAGTTATGTACTTCCATCTGGACAAAATAAGAGAAATCTTCAAACTACCTCAACTGCAAGATGATCCTGATTCCTTCAATAGGAGGATGGTGAGAGCAGATAAAGGGTTGGATCAAGTTCTAGAGGACATATGTCTCCCTGGAACTAAGTGGATAACCAATTCAAAGGGTGTCCCAAACCAACTCAAGAGGGGAGACCTCAAACCAATTGCAAGAGGTTGGCTAGACTTTATTGGGCGTTCCATATTGCCCACTAGCAACCGTTCTGAGGTCACCATCAAGAGAGCAGTGATGATTCATTGCATTATGCTTGGAAAAGAAGTGGAGGTTCATCATGTGATTGCTTGTGAGATCTACACAATTGCAAATAAGAATTCCACTGAAGCCAAATTGGCTTACCCAAGCTTGATTTCATTGCTCTGTAAAGAGGCTGGGGTGAAGATGGGAGTAGATGAGTTCATACCCATTGAACACCCAATCACCAAGAAGTCAATGGAAGGACAAATGCAAGACAACTCTATCAAGAGGAGGGCGCAGGAATTCCTCCCTGAATTCCCAAGAATTGACTACTGGACCAGCCTAGAAGCATCTATCACCAAGTTTCAAGAGACTATGGAGCAACTGAAGGAAGAACAGCAGAATCAGAACTGCATGCTCTGCAAATTGCTGAAGGAACAAGAGAAGCAGGGGCGTGAACTCCAAGAGTTGAAACGCCAAAAGCTCTCCTCTCAAGCTGAGGGAGCATCCACTTCTCAAAATCAAGGTTGTTGAGTCCTAACTCTGTGAAAACCTCTATCATTAGGAGCCTATGTTTTTGCGTTTTTTTTTCTTTTGTTTTGTTTTCTATTTTTATTTTTTTAGTCTCATCTTATATCTATCTTTGAGTCTTGTTCTTAATTCATAATTAATAAAATTGAAATTTTATGCCTTAAAGCTATGAATGTCCTATAAATCCATCACCTCTCTTAAATGAAAAATGCTTTAATCACAAAAGAACAAGAAGTACAGGATTTCGAAATTTATCCTTGAAACTAGTTGAATTAGTTTGATGTGGTGACAATACTTTTTGTTTTCTGAATGAATGCTTGAACAGTGCATATGTCTTTTGAACTTGTTGTTTTGAGAATGTTAAAAAATTTTTTTTGTTGGATCTTGAAAGAATGAAGGAAAAAGAGAACTGTTATTGAGGATCTGAAAAATCATCAGATTGATTCTTGAAGCAAGAAAAAGCAGTAAAAAAAAAAAAAAGAGAGAAAGAAAAAGAAAAAGAAAGCAAAAGAAGGAAATAAAGTTGTGATCCAAGGAAAAAAGAGTGTGCTTAAGAACCCTGGACACCTCTAAATGGGGACTCTAGCAAAGCTGAGTCACAATCTGAAAAGGTTCACCCAATTATGTGTCTGTGGCATGTATGTATCCGGTGGTAATACTGGAAGACAGAGTGCTTTGGGCCACAGCCAAGACTCATACACTAGCTATGTTCAAGAATCATTATACTTAACTAGGAGAATCAATAGCACTATCTGAATTCTGAGTTCTTATAGATGCCAATCATTCTGAACTTCAAAGGAGAGAGTGAGATGCCAAAACTGTTCGGAGGCAAAAAGCTACTAGTCCCGCTCATCTAATTGGAGCTATGTTTCCTTGATATTTTGGAGTCTATAGTATATTCTCTTCTTTTTATCTTATTTTGATCTTCAGTTGCTTGGGGACAAGCAACGATTTAAGTTTGGTGTTGTGATGAGCGGATAATTTATACGCTTTTTGGCATTGTTTTTAGTATGTTTTTAGTATAATCTAGTTAGTTTTTAATATATTTTTATTAGTTTTTAGCTAAAATTCACTTTTCTGGACTTTACTATGAGTTTGTGTATTTTTCTGTGATTTCAGGTATTTTTTGGCTGAAATTGAGGGTTCTGAGCAAAAATCTGATTCAGAGACTGAAAAGGACTGCAGATGCTGTTGGATTCTGACCTCCCTGCACTCGAAGTGGATTTTCTGGAGCTACAGAAGCCCAATTGGCGCGCTCTCAACGACGTTGGAAAGTAGACATCCTGGGCTTTCCAGCAGTATATGATAGTCCATACTTTGCCCAAGATTTGATGGCCCAAACCGGCGTAGCAAATCAGCCTCAGAAATTCCAGCGTTTAACGCTGGAACTGGCATGAAACTTGGAGTTAAACGCCCAAACTGGCATGAAAGCTGGCGTTTAACTCCAGAAAAGGTCTCTACACGAAATTGTCTCATTGCTCAACCCAAGCACACACCAAGTGGGCCCGGAAGTGGATTTTTAAATCATTTACTCATCTCTGTACACCCTAGGTTACTAGTTTACTATTAATAGGATCTTTTGACATTGTATCTGTACCTCATGACACTTTACACGTTTTCTTTGTGTACTTTCCACGGCATGAGTCTCTAAACCCCATGGTTGGGGGTGAGGAGCTCTGATGTGTCTTGATGGATTAATGCAATTACTACTGTTTCTCATTCAATCATGCTTGCTTCCATTCTAAGATAATACTTGTTCTTAACCCGGATGAATGTGATGATCCGTGACAATCATTATCATTCTCAACTATGAACGTGTGCCTGACCACCACCTCCGTTCTACCTTAGATTAAGTAGTTATCTCTTGGATTCTTTAATCGGAATCTTCATGGTATAAGCTAGAACTGATGGCGGCATTCAAGAGAATCCGGAAGGTCTAAACCTTGTCTGTGGTATTCTGCGTAGGATTCAATGATTGAATGACTGTGACGTGCTTCAAACTCCTAGCAGGCGGGGCGTTAGTGACAGACGCAAAAGAATCACTGGATTCTATTCCGGCCTGACCGAGAACCGACAGATGATTAGCCATGCTGTGACAGAGCATAGGAACATTTTCACTGAGAGGATGGGAGGTAGCCATTGACAATGGTGAAACCCTACATACAGCTTGCCATGGAAGGAACCTTGCGTGTTTGATGAAGAAGACAGTGGGAAAGCAGAGATTCAGAGGACAGAGCATCTCCAAAACCTCAACCTATTCTCCATTATTGCAAAACAAGTAATCATTTCATATTCTTTTGTTCTTTTTCACAATCAATCCTGATAATTTCTGATCTCCTGACTAAGATTTACAAGATAACCATAGCTTGCTTCAAGCCGACAATCTCCGTGGGATCGACCCTTGCTCACGCAAGGTATTACTTGGACGACCCAGTGCACTTGCTGGTTAGTTGTGCGGAGTTGCAAAAGTGTGATTGCAATTTCGTGCACCAAGGAATCACCTCATGTACTTCCACCTCACTTCCAATCATGATGCAATAGATCATGATGGCCCTGTCAACAGTCACTTCTGACCAGTTGCTAGTGGGGATGATGGAACATTGGATGAATTCCAACCATCCTCTAGCTATGGGCGTTAGGTCAAGCCTTCTTAGTTGAATGGGCTTGCCTTGGGAATCCCTTTTCCATTGTGCTCCTTTCACACAGATGTCTGAGAGCACTTGATCCAGTCTTTGATCAAAGTTAACTCTCCTAGTATAAGGATGTGGGTCTCCTTGCATCAGAGGCAAGTTGAATGCCAACCTCACACTTTTCGGGCTGAAATTTAAGATTCTCCCTCGGACCATGGTTCTCCAATTCTTTGGATTTGGGTTCACACTAGTGTCATGGTTTTTAGTAACCCATGCATTAGCATAGAACTCTCGCACCATTAGAATCCCAACATCTTGAATAGGATTGGTTAGGACTTCCCAATCTTTTCTCCGGATCTCTCTTCAAATTTCTGGATACACATTTTTCTTGAGCTTGAAAGGGACCTCAGGGATCACTTTCTTCTCTACCATTACTTCGTAGAAGTGGTATTGGTGGGCTTTGGTGATGAATCTCTCCATCTCCCAAGATTCAGAGGTGGTGGCTACTATCTTTCCTTTCCTCTTTCTAGAGGGTTCTCCAACCTTGGGTGCCATGAATGGGGATGGAAAGAAAAAAAACTAGGCTTTTCCAACACCAAACTTAAAACTTTGCTCCTCTTCAAGCAAAAATAAAGAAAAGAGTAGAATAGAGTAGAAGAAGAAGAAAATAGAAGGAGATAGAGGGAGAGAGGGGTTGGTCGTGGGGCTTATAAGTGTATGACAGGTGTGTGTATGAAGGGTTATGAAGAGGGGTATTTATAGGAGTGGGGTAGGGTGACGTCGGGATTTTTGCTAGTAAAGAATTTTATAAAGTCGCGTTGTAAGTATAAATTCTGAACCAACAGAAATCTGGTGCACGAAATTGTGATCATCAACAATGGCGCCAATAAACTTGGTAGCGCTCTCAAACGTGAATCACACTTAGTCACAACGCCGCACAAGTAATATCTTACGTGAGTAAGGGTCAATCCCATAGAGATTGTTGGTATGAAGCAAGCTATGGTCATCTTGTAAATTTCAGTCAGGCAGATTCAACTGTATTAAGAAGTTATAGTAAACAAAAATAAATAAAATAGGATAGAGTTACTCATGTAAATCAATGGTGGAAATTTCAGATAAGAGTGAGGAGATGCTGTGTCCTTTCTGAATCTCTGCTTTGCTACTGCCTTCCTTCAATCCTTCTTATTCCTTTCCATGGCAAGCTGTATGTAGGGCATCACCATTATCAATGGCTACATCCCATCCTCTCAATGAAAATGGTCCAAATGCTTTGTCACAGCACGGCTAATCATCTGTCGGTTCTCGATCATGTTGGAATAGAATCCCTTGATTCTTTTGCGTTCGTCATCACGCCCAACAATTGCGAGTTTGAAGCTCGTCACTGTCATTCAATCCCGGAATCCTACTCGGAATACCACAGACAAGGTTAGACTTTCCAGATTCCCATGAATGCCGCCATCAATTCTAGCTTATACCACGAAGATTCTGATTAAGGAATCCAAGAGATATGCGCCCGGCCTAAAGTAGAACGGAAGTGGTTGTCAGTCACGCGTTCATAGGTGAGAATGATGATGAGTGTCACGGATCATCACATTCGCCATGTTGAAGTGCAACGAATATCTTAGAATAAGAACAAGTGGAATTGAATAGAAAATAGTAGTAATTGCATTAAAACTTAAGGTACAGCAGAGCTCCACACGCTTAATCTATGGTATGTAGAAACTCCACCGTTGAAAATACATAAGTGATGAATGTTCGGGCATGGCCGAATGGCCAGCCCCCAAAACATGATCAATAGTCTCCTAGGATGGATAATAAAATAAAACCGAGACCAAAGATGTCTAATACAATAGTAAAACGTCCTATTTATACTAGACTAGCTACTAGGGTTTACAGAAGTAAGTAATTGATGCAGAAATTCACTTCCGGGGCCCTCTTGGTGTGTGCTTGGGCTGAGCTTGATCTTTACACGAGCTGAGGCTTATCTTGGAGTTGAACGCCAAGTTGTAACGTGTTTTTGGTGTTCAACTCTGGGTCGTGACGTGTTTCTGGCGTTTGACTCCAAAATGCAGCATGAAACTGGCATTGAGCGCCAGTTTACGTCGTCTAATCACGAATAAAGTATGGACTATTATATATTTATGGAAAGCCCTAGATGTCTACTTTTCAACGCCGTTGAGAGCGCTTCATTTAGAGTTCTTTAGCTCCAGAAAATCCAATTCGGGTGCAGGGAGGTCAGAATCCAACAGCATTAGCAGTCTTTTTGTCAGCCTTATATCAGAGTTTTGCTCAGGTCCCTCAATTTCAGCCAGAAATTACCTGAAATCATAGAAAAACTCACAAACTCATAGTAAAGTCCAGAAATGTAAATTTAACATAAAAACTAATGAAAACATCCCTAAAAGTAGCTAGATCCTACTAAAAATTACATAAAAACAATGCAAAAAAGCGTATAAATTATCCGCTCATCACAACACCAAACTTAAATTGTTGCTTGTCTCCAAGCAACTGAAAATCAATTAGGATAAAAAGAAGAGAATATACTATAAATCCCAAAATATCAATGAATATTAGTTATAATTAGATGAGCGGGACTTGTAGCTTTTTGCTTCTGAACAGTTTTGGCATCTCATTTTTTCCTTTGAAGTTTAGAATGATTGGCATCTCTAGGAACTTAGAATTTCAGATAGTGTTATTGATTCTCCTAGTTAAGTTTGTTGATTCTTGAACACAGCTACTTTTATGAGTCTTGGCCGTGGCCCTAAGCACTTTGTTTTCCAGTATTACCACCGGATACATAAATGCCACAGACACATGACTGGGTGAACCTTTTCAGATTGTGACTCAGCTTTGCTAGAGTCCCCGGTTAGAGGTGTCCAGAGCTCTTAAGCACACTCCTTTTGCTTTGGATCATGACTTTAACCACTCAGTCTCAAGCTTTTCACTTGGACTTGCATGCCACAAGCACATGGTTAGGGACAGCTTGATTTAGCCACTTAGGCTTGGATTTTATTTCCTTAGGCCCTCCTATCCATTGATGCTCAAAGCCTTGGATCCTTTTTACCCTTGCCTTTTGGTTTTAAGGGCTATTGGCTTTTTCTGCTTGCTTTTTCTTTTTCTTTCTATATTTTTTTTGCCAAATTTTTTTCGCAAGCTTTTGCTTTTTCACTGCTTTTTCTTGCTTCAAGAATCAATTTTCATGATTTTTCAGATTGTCAATAACATTCTCTTTGTTCATCATTCTTTCAAGAGCCAACAATTTTAACATTCATAAACAACAAGATCAAAATTATGCACTGTTCATGCATTCATTCAGAAGACAAAAAGTATTGTCACCACATCAATATAACTAAACTAAATTCAAGGATAATTTCGAAATTCATGTACTTCTTGTTCTTTTGAATTAGAAACATTTTTCATTTAAGAGAGGTGAAGGATTCATGGAATTATTCATAGCTTTAAGACATAGTTATTAATTACTAATGATGATGAAGTAAAGACACAAACATAAACAAACATGAAGCATAAAAATCGAAAAACAGAGATAAGAACAAGGAAGTTAAGGAATGAGTCCACCTTAGTGAGGGTGGCGTCTTTTTGAAGGACTAATGGTGCTTTTTGAGCTCCTTTATGTCTCTTCCTTTCCTCTGTTGCTTGATCTCTAGTGATTTTGGTGCTCCTATCCTTAGTTGCTCCCAATAGTTATGTGGAGGAAAATGTATCCTCTGAGGTATCTCAGGGATTTCTTGATGAGGGAATTCCTCATGCTCTCTTGATGTGTAGTCAAATGCTCTTCTACTGAGCTATGGACCCTTGAGATGAATCTCTCCATCTCCCATGACTCGGAGGTGGAAAATTTTTTTTGTCTTCCCTTTTCTCTTTTTTTTTTGAGGTTTCTCTGGCCTTAGGTGCCATCAATGGTTATGGAAAAACAAAAAAGCTGTGCTTTTACCACACCAAACATAGAATGTTGCTCATCCTCGAGCAAAGAAGAAAGAATGGATGGAGAAGAAGATATGGAGGAGAGGGAGATATGTGTATGTTTCGGCCATATGGGTGGGATTGGTGAAGAAGAGAGAAGGTGAGTTGAGGTAGGTGGGGATCCTGTAGGGTCCACAGATCCTGCGATGATCCTGTGGGGTTCACAGATCCTAAGGTGTCAAGGATTTACATCCCTGCACCAATGAGGCATGTAAAATGCCCTTTGCATGCAATCCTGGCATTTAACGCCAAATTGGTGCTTGTTTCTGGCATTAAACGCCAGCTCTAAGCTTATTGTGGGCGTTCAACGCCCATCTGCAGCATGTTTCTGGCGTTGAACGCCAGCTTTCCTCAGTGTGAAATCCTGGTGTTTAAACGCCAGATTGCTACATGTTTCTGGCGTTCAACGCCAGATCCATGCTCTGTTCTGGCGTTGAACGCCAGCCAGATGCTCCTTACTGGCGTTTAAATGCCAGTAAGTCCTTCCTCCAGGGTGTGCTTTTTCTTCTGCTGTTTTTGATTCTGTTTTTAATTTTAGTATTTATTTTGTGACTCCACATGATCATGAACCTAATAAAACATAAAAGAATAATAAAAATAAAAATAAAAATAGATAAATAAAAATTGGGTTGCCTCTGGTGGACGAAATTGTGATCACATCAATGTAGTATTCTTTGTTGTTGTATGGAATCATTATTATGGCACCTATGTGTGGACACAACTCTGTTCAAGTAACCAGCAAGTGTACTGGGTCGTCCAAGTAATACCTTACGTGAGTAAGGGTCGATCCCACAGAGATTGTTGGTATGAAGCAAGCTATGGTCACCTTGTAAATCTCAGTTAGGCAGATTAAATTGGTTTATGATGAGTTCGAAAATTAATAATAAACAGAAAATAAAAAGGGATAGAAATACTTATGTAAATCAATAGTGGGAATTTCAGATAGGCGTATGGAGATGCTAGAATCCTTTCGAATCTCTACTTTCTTATTGCTTTCATCCAATCTTTCTTACTCCTTTCCATGGCAAGCTGTATGTAGGGCATCACCATCATCAATGGCTACTTTTAATCCTCTCGGGAAAATGGTCCTATGCGCTGTCACTGCACGGCTAATCGTCTGGAGGCATCACCCTTGTTGATAGCTACATCCCATCCTCTCAGTGAAAATGGTCCAAATGCTCTGTCACAGCACGGCTAATCATCTGTCGGTTCTTAATCAGGTTGGAGTAGAATCTATTGATTCTTTTGCATTTGTCATCACGCCCAGCCTTCAGGAGTTTGAAGCTCGTCACAGTCATTCAATACCGGAATCTTACTCGGAATACCACAGACAAGGTTAGACTTTCCGGATTCCCGGGATCCTACTCGGAATACCACAGACAAGGTTAGACTTTCCGGATCCCCATGAATGCCGCCATCTATCTAGCTTATACCACGAAGATTTTGTTGGGGAATCTAAGAGATATGCGCCCGGCCTAGAGTAGAACCGAAGTGGTTGTCAATCACGCGCGTTCATAGGTGAGAATGATGATGAGTGTCACGGATCATCACATTCATCAAAGTGTTGTGCAACGTATATCTTGGAATAAGAATAAAAGAGAATTGAATAGAAAGTAATAATAATTGTATTGAAACTTGAGGTACAGCAGAGCTCCACACCCTTAATCTATGGTGTGCAGAAACTCCACCGTTGAAAATACATAAGTGAAAGGTTCAGGCATGGCCGAATGGCCAGCCCCCTAAAACATGCTCAATGGCCTCCTAAGATGAAGAGTAAAACAAAACTGAGACCAAAGATGAAACGTGGTCAAAAGACATGATGGTCAAAAGACGACTAATACACTAGTAAAAAGTCTTATTTATACTAAACTAGCTACTAGGGTTTACATGAGTAAGTAATTGATGCATAAATCTACTTCCGGGGCCCACTTGGTGTATGTTTGGGCTGAGCTTGATCTATCCACGAGCTGAGGCTTTTCTTGGAGTTGAACGCCAAGTTATAACGTGTTTTGGGCATTCAACTCCGGATCATGACGTGTTTCTGGCGTTTAACTCCAGACAGCAGCATGTACTTGGCGTTCAACGCCAGGTTACGTCATCAATTTCCGAATAAAGTATGGACTATTATATATTGCTGGAAAGCGCTGGATGTCTACTTTCCAACGCCGTTGAAAGAGCGCCATTTGGTGTTCTGTAGCTCTAGAAAATCCATTTTGAGTGCAGGGAGGTCAGATTCCAACAGCATCAGCAGTCTTTTTGTCAGCCTTTTTCAGAGTTTTTCTCAACTCCCTCAATTTCAGCCAGAAATTACCTGAAATCACAGAAAAACACACAAACTCATAGTAAAGTCCAAAAATGTGAATTTAACAAAAAAACTGATGAAAACATCCCTAAAAGTACCTTGAACTTACTAAAAACTACCTAAAAATAATGCCAAAAAGCGTATAAATTATCCGCTCATCACAACACCAAACTTAAATTATTGATTGTCCCCAAGCAACTGAAAATCAAATAGGATAAAAAGAAGAGAATATACTATAAATCTTAAAATATCAATGAATATTAATTCTAATTAGATGAGCGGGACATGTAGCTTTTTGCTTCTGAACAGTTTTGGCATCTCACTTTTTCCTTTGAAGTTCAGAATGATTGGCTTCTCTAGGAACTTAGAATTTCGGATAGTGTTATTGATTCTCCTAGTTAAGTATGTTGATTCTTGAACACAGCTACTTATGAGTCTTGGTTGTGGCCCTAAGCACTTTGTTTTCCAGTATTACCACCGGATACATAAATGCCACAGACACATGACTGGGTGAACCTTTTCAGATTGTGACTCAGCTTTGCTAGAGTTTCCAGTTAGAGGTGTCCAGAGCTCTTAAGCATACTCTTTTTGCTTTGGATCACGACTTTAACTACTCAGTCTCAAGCTTTTCACTTGGACCTTCATGACACAAGCACATGGTTAGGGACAACTTGATTTAGCCGCTTAGGCCTGGATTTTATTTCCTTGGGCCCTCCTATCCATTGATGCTCAAAGCCTTGGATCCTTTTTACCCTTGCCTTTTGGTTTTAAGGGCTATTGGCTTTTTCTGCTTGCTTTTTTTTTCACAAGCTTTTTCTTTTTCACTGCTTTTTCTTGCTTCAAGAATCAATTTTATGATTTTTCAGATCATCAATAACATTTCTCTTTGTTCATCATTCTTTCAAGAGCCAACAATTTTAACATTCATAAACAACAAGATCAAAAATATGCACTGTTCAAGCATTCATTCAGAAAACAAAAAGTATTGTCACCACATCAATATAATTAAACTAAATTCAAGGATAAATTCGAAATTCATGTACTTCTTGTTCTTTTGAATTAAAACATTTTTCATTTAAGAGAGGTGAAGGATTAATGGAATTTATTCATAGCTTTAAGACATAGTTACTACATACTAATGATCATGAAGTAGAGACACAAAATATAGATAAACATAACATAGAAACCGAAAAACAGAAAGAAATAAGAACAAGGAATGAATCCACCTTAGTGGCGTCTTCTTCTTGAAGGACCAACAATGTCCTTAAGCTCTTCTACGTCCCTTCCTTGCCTTTGTTGCTCCTCCCTCATTGCTCTTTGATCTTCTCTTATTTCATGGAGAATGATGGAGTGCTCATGATGTTCCACCCTTAATTGTTCCACATTGTAGCTCAAATCTTCTAAGGAAGTGTTGAGTTATTCCCAATAGTTGTTGGGAGGAAAGTGCATCCCTTGAGGCATCTCAGGGATTTCTTGATGATGAGTTTCCTCATGCACCTCTTGAGAACCGTGAAGGGTCTCTCTTGCTTGCTCCATCCTCTTCTTGGTGATGGGCTTATCCTCTTCAATGGAGATGTCTCCTTCTATGATAACTCCAACTGAGTAACATAGATAGAAAATAAGATGAGGAAAAGCTAGCCTTGCCATGGTGGAGGGCTTGTCGGCTATTTTGTAGATTTTATTGGAGATGACCTCATGAACTTCTACTTCCTCTCCAATCATGATGCTATGAATCATGATGGCCCGATCCATAGTAACTTCAGATCGGTTGCTAGTGGGAATGATGGAGCGTTGAATGAACTCCAACCATCCTCTAGCCACAGGCTTGAGGTCCAGTCTTCTTAGTTGAACTGGCTTGCCTTTGGAGTCTCTCTTCCATTGAGCTCCTTCCACACATATGTCCGTAAGGACCTGGTCCAACCTTTGATTAAAGTTGACCCTTCTAGTGTATGGGCGTTCATCTTCTTGCATCATGGGCAAGTGGAATGCCAACCTCACATATTCCGGACTAAAATCTAAGTATTTCCCCTGAACCATTGTGAGATAATTCTTTGGACTCGGGTTCATACTTTGATCATGGTTCCTAGTGATCCATGCATTGGCATAGAACTCTTGAACCATTAAGATTCTGACTTGTTGCATGGGGTTGGTTAGGACTTCCCAACCTCTTCTTCGGATCTCATGTCGGATCTCCGGATACTCATTTTTCTTGAGCTTGAAAGGGACCTCAGGGATCACCTTCTTCTTTGCCACAACATCATAGAAGTGGTCTTGATGGCTTTTGGAGATGAATCTTTCCATCTCCCATGACTCGGAGGTGAAAGCTTTTGTCTTCCCTTTTCCTTTTCTAGAGGATTCTCTAGCCTTAGGTGCCATTGATGGTAGTGGAAAACAAAAAAGATTGTGCTTTGACCACACCAAACATAAAATATTGCTCGTTCTCGAGCAAGAGAAGAAAGAAGAAAAGAAGAAGAAGAAGAGAATATGGAGGAGAGGGAACGTGTAGGTTCGGCCAAAGTATAGAAGAGGGGGTTGTGTTGTGTGAAAATGAAGTAGAATGGAAGGGTATATATAGGGAGAGGGGAGAGTGAAGTTTCGGCCATATAGGGTGGGATTGGGTGGGAAAATGTTTTTGAATTTTGAAAGTAGGTGGGGTTTATGGGGAAGAGTGGATGGATGTGAGTGGTGAAGGGTTTTGGGGAGGAGTGTTTATTGGGAAGAGAGATTCAGAGATTGAAGTTGTTGGGAAGTGTGACATGGGGAAGAGTAAAATAGAATTAGGAGGTAAGGTGGGAATATAGTAGGTGGGGATCCTGTGGGGTCCACAGATCCTGAGGTGTCAAGGAATTCCATCCCTGCACCAAATAGGCATGTAAAATGCCTTTGCACACCATTCTGGCGTGTAAACGCCGAGTGGTGCACATTCTGGGCGTTCAACGCCCACATGTAACATGTTTCTGGCGTTGAACGCCAGTTTCATGCTTGTTACTGGCGTTCAGTGCCAGCTTTTCCTCTAGGCACATTTCTGGCGTTCAAACGCCAGAATGTTGCTTGTTTCTGGCGTTCAGCGCTAGATTCATGCTCTGTTCTTGCGTTAAACGCCAGCCAGATGCACCTTACTGGCGTTGAACGCCAGCCTGTGCTTCCTCCAGGGTGTGATTTTTCTTCTGCTGTTTTTGATTTTGTTTTTAATTTTTATATTTTTTTTGTGACTCCACATGATCATGTACCTAATAAAACACAAAATAACAATAAAATAAAAATTAGATAAATAAAATTGGGTTGCCTCCCAACAAGCGCTTCTTTAATGTCAATAGCTTGACAGCGGCTCTCATGGAGCCACAAAGGTGATCAGGTCAATGTTGTATAGTCCCAACACCAAACTTAGAGTTTGGATATGGGATCTTAACACCAAACTCTAAGTTTGGTTGTGGCCTCCCAACACCAAACTTAGAGTTTGACTGTGGGGGCTCTTCTTGACTCTGAACTGAGAGAAGCTCTTCATGCTTACTCTCTTTTGTCACAGAGGGATGGCCATGTGCCTTAAATACAAGGTAGTCCCCATTCAATTGAAAGACTATTTCACCTCTGTTGACATCTATCACAGCTCCTGCTGTGGCTAGGAAAGGTCTTCCAAGGATGATGCATTCATCCTCTTCCTTCCTAGTGTCTAAGATTATGAAATCAGTAGGGATGTAAAGGCCTTCAACCTTTACTAACACGTCCTCTACTATTCCATAAGCTTGTTTCAATGACTTGTCTGCCAATTGTAATGAGAACAAGGCAGGTTGTACCTCAATGATCCCCAGCTTCTCCATTACAGAGAGTGGCATAAGATTTATCGCTGACCCTAGATCACATAGAGCTTTTTCAAAGGTCATGGAGCCTATGGTACAAGGTATTAAGAACTTGCCAGGATCTTGTTTCTTTTGAGGTAGAGTTTGCTGAATCCAGGTATCTAGTTCATTAATGAGCAAGGGAGGTTCACTTTCCCAAGTTTCATTACCAAACAACTTGGCATTCAGCTTCATGATAGCTCCTAAATATTGAGCAACTTGCTCTCCAGTCACATCTTCATCCTCTTCAGAGGAAGAATAGTCTTCAGAGCTTATGAATGGCAGAAGGAGATTTAATGGAATCTCTATGGTCTCTATATGAGCCTCAAATTTCTTTGGATCCTTAATAGGCAATTCCTTATTGCTTGAGGGACGTCCCAGGAGGTCTTCCTCACTAGGATTTTCGTCTTCCTCCTCCTTTGTGCATTCGGCCATATTGATCACATCAATGGCCTTGCACTCTCCTTTTGGATTCTCTTCTGTATTGCTTGGGAGAATACTGGGAGGAGTTTCAATGACTTTCTTACTCAGCTGGCCCACTTGTGCCTCCAGATTTCTGATGGAGGATCTTGTTTCACTCATGAAATTGAAAGTGGCTTTTGACAGATCAGAGACTAGATTGGCTAAATTAGAAGTGTTTTGTTCAGAATTCTCTGTCTGTTGCTGAGAAGATGATGGAAAAGGCTTGCTATTGCTTAGCCTGTTGCGTCCACCATTGTTAAAGCCTTGTTGAGGCTTTTGGTGATCCTTCCATGAGAAATTTGGATGATTTCTCCATGATGAGTTATAGGTGTTTCCATAAGGTTCACTCATGTAATTAACCTCTGCCATGGCAGGGTTCTCAGGATCATAAGCTTCTTCAGAAGCTGCCTCTTTAGTACTGTTGGATGTATGTTGCCATCCATTCAGATTTTGAGAGATCATGTTGACCTGTTGAGTCAACACTTTGTGTTGAGCCAATATGGCATTCAGAGCATCCATTTCAAGAACTCCTTTCTTCTGAGGATCCCATTATTCACGGAATTCCTCTCAGAAGTGTACATGAATTGGTTGTTTGCAACCATATCAATGAGTTCTTGAGCCTCTTCAGGCGTTTTCTTTAGGTGAATATATCCACCTGCAGAATGGTCCAATGACATTTTCGAAAATTCAGACAGGCCATAATAGAATATATCTAATATGGTCCATTCTGAAAACATGTCAGATGGACATCTTTTGGTCAGCTGCTTGTATCTTTCCCAAGCTTCATAGAGGGATTCACCATCTTTTTGTTTGAAGGTTTGAACATCCACTCTCAGCTTGCTCAGCTTTTGAGGAGGAAAGAATTTATCCAAGAAGGCAGTGACCAGCTTATCCCAGGAATCCAGGCTATCCTTCGGTTGTGAATCCAACCATATTCTAGCTCTGTCTCTTATAGCAAAAGGGAAAAGCATGAGTCTGTAGACTTCAGGATCAACTCCATTCGTCTTTACAGTCTCACAGATCTGCAAGAACTCAGTTAAAAACTGATAAGGATCTTCAGATGGAAGTCCATAAAACTTGCAGTTTTGTTGCATTAAGGCAACTAGCTGAGGTTTCAGCTCAAAGTTATTGGCTCCAATGGCAGGAATGGAGATGCTTCTTCCATCAAATTTGGACGTTGGCTTTGTGAAGTCACCAAGCATTCTCCTTGCATTATTATTATTTTCGGCTGCCATCTCCTTCTCTTGTTCGAAAATTTCTAAAAGGTTGTTTCTGGATTGTTGTAATTTAGTTTCTCTTAGTTTCCTTTTCAGAGTCCTTTCAGGTTCAGGATCAATTTCAACAAGAGTGGCTTTTTCCCTGTTCCTGCTCATATGAAAGAGAAGAAAACAGGAAAAGAAAGAGGAATCCTCTATGTCACAATATAGAGATTCCTTTATGTTAGTAGAAAAAGAGAGGGGAGAAGAGTAAAGAAGAATGGGTTCAGATTTTTAGATGAGGAGAGGTGAAGAGAAGTGTTAGTAAATAATTAAATAGAATAAGAAAAGAGATGGAGAATTTCGAAAATAATTTTAAAAAGGTGTTAGTAATTTTTGAAAATTAGAGATAAGATAAGATTAAAATTAAAATTTAAAATAATTAAAAAGAATTTTTGAAAAAGAGAGAAGTATTTTCGAAAATTAGAGAGGGATAGGTAGTTAGTTGGTTTTGAAAAAGATAGGAAACAAACAAAAAGTTAGTTAGTTGATTGAAAAAGATATTAAAATCAAATTTGAAGAAGATAAGAAGTTAGATAAGATATTTTGAAATCAAATTTTGAAAAAGATAAAATTTTTGAAAAAGATAAGATAAAAGATAAAAAGATTTAATTCAAAAATTTGAAATTACTTACTTCACTAACAAGAAACTACAAGATAAGATTCTAGAACTTAAAGATTGAACATTTCTTAACAAGAAAGTAACAAACTTCAAATTTTTGAATCAATCACATTACTTGTTAGCTAATTTTCGAAAATATGATGTAAAAGATAAGAAAAAGATTTTGAAAAATATTTTAAAAAAATTTCGAAAATTAATAAGAAAAAAGGAAAAGATTTAATTTTTGAAAAAGTTTTGAAAAGATAAGATTTTTAAAATTGAAAAATTTGACTTGACTTGTAAGAAACAACTAATTTTTAAAATTTTTGACTAAGTCAACTCAAATTTTCGAAAATTAGGAGATAAAAAAGGAAAAGATATTTTTTTATTTTTGAATTTTTTTATGATGAGAGAGAAAAACACAAAAATGACCCAAAACATGAAAATTTTGGATCAAAACACAATATGCATGCAAGAACACTATGAATGTCAAGATGAACACCAAGAACACTTTGAAGATCATGATGAACATCAAGAACATAATTTTGAAAAATTTTTGATGCAAAGAAAACATGCAAGACACCAAACTTAGAAATCTTTAATGCATGGACTCTAACAAATGAAAAATGCATATGAAAAACAACAAACAACACAAAACAAGAAATCATCAAGATAAAACAAGAAGACTTGTCAAGAACAACTTGAAGATCATGAAGAACACTATGAATGCATGGAATTTCGAAAAATGCAAGAAAAATTTTTAAAGCATGCAATTGACACCAAACTTAAAAATTGACTCAAGACTCAAACAGGAACACAAAATATTTTTGATTTTTATGATTTTATTAATTTTTTTGGATTTTTATTAATTTTTTCGAAAATAAAGTTTGGAAAAACGAAAAAGAAAAGAGAAATTTTGAAAAAGATTTCTGAAAAAATCTTTGAAAAGAAAATTACCTAATCTGAGCAACAAGATGAACCGTCAGTTGTCCATACTCGAACAATCCCGGCAATGGCGCCAAAAACTTGGTGGACGAAATTGTTATCACATCAATGTAGTATTCTTTGTTGTTGTATGGAATCATTATTATGGCACCTATGTGTGGACACAACTCCGTTCAACTAACCAGCAAGTGTACTGGGTCGTCCAAGTAATACCTTACGTGAGTAAGGGTCGATCCCACAGAGATTGTTAGTATGAAGCAAGCTATGGTCACCTTGTAAATCTCAGTTAGGCAGATTAAATTGGTTTATGATGAGTTCGAAAATTAATAATAAACAGAAAATAAAAAGGGATAGAAATACTTATGTAAATCAATAGTGGGAATTTTAGATAGGCGTATGGAGATGCTAGAATCCTTTCGAATCTCTACTTTCTTATTGCTTTCATCCAATCCTTCTTACTCCTTTCCATGGCAAGTTGTATGTAGGGCATCACCATCATCTGGCTACTTTTAATCCTCTCAGAAAAATGGTCCTATGCGTTGTCACTGCACGGCTAATCGTCTGGAGGCATCACCCTTGTTGATAGCTACATCCCATCCTCTCAGAGAAAATGGTCCAAATGCTCTGTCACAGCACGGCTAATCATCTGTCGGTTCTCAATCAGGTTGGAGTAGAATCCATTGATTCTTTTGCATTTGTCATCACGCCCAGCCTTCAGGAGTTTGAAGCTCGTCACAGTCATTCAATACCGGAATCTTACTCGGAATACCACAGACAAGGTTGGACTTTCCGGATTCCCGGGATCCTACTCGGAATACCACAGACAAGGTTAGACTTTTCGGATCCCCATGAATGCCGCCATCTATCTAGCTTATACCACGAAGATTCTATTGGGGAATCTAAGAGATATGCGCCCGGCCTAGAGTAGAACGGAAGTGGTTGTCAATCACGCGCGTTCATAGGTGAAAATGATGATGAGTGTCACGGATCATCACATTTATCAAAGTGTTGTGCAACGTATATCTTGGAATAAGAATAAAAGAGAATTGAATAGAAAGTAATAATAATTGTATTGAAACTTGAGGTACAGCAGAGCTCCACACCCTTAATCTATGGTGTGCAGAAACTCCACCGTTGAAAATACATAAGTGAAAGGTTCAGGCATGGCCGAATGGCCAGCCCCCTAAAACGTGATCAATGGCCTCCTAAGATGAAGAGTAAAACAAAACTGAGACCAAAGATGAAATGTGGTCAAAAGACATGATAGATGGTCAAAAGACGACTAATACACTAGTAAAAGGTCTTATTTATACTAAACTAGCTACTAGGGTTTACATGAGTAAGTAATTGATGCATAAATCTACTTCCGGGGCCCACTTGGTGTATGTTTGGGCTGAGCTTGATCTATCCACGAGCTGAGGCTTTTCTTGGAGTTGAACGCCAAGTTATAACGTGTTTTGGGCGTTCAACTCCGGATCATGACGTGTTTCTGGCGTTTAACTCCAGACAACAGCATGTACTTGGCGTTCAACGCCAAATTACGTCGTCAATTTCCGAATAAAGTATGGACTATTATATATTTCCGGAACGCTCTGGATGTCTACCTTCCAACGCCGTTGAAAGCATGCCATTTGGAGTTCTGTAGTTCCAGAAAATATATTTCGAGTGCAGGGAGGTCAGATTCCAACAACATCAGCAGTCCTTTTGTCAGCCTTTTTCAGAGTTTTGCTCAAGTCTCTAAATTTCAGCCAGAAATTACCTGAAATCACAGAAAAACACACAAACTCATAGTAAAGTCCAGAAATGTGAATTTAACATAAAAACTAATGAAAACATCCCTAAAAGTAGCTTGAACTTACTAAAAACTACCTAAAAACAATGCCAAAAAGCGTATAAATTATCCGCTCATCAGCCTCCCAATAAGCGCTTCTTTAATGTCAATAGCTTGACAGTGGGCTCTCATGGAACCACACAAGTGATCAGGTCAATGTTGTAGACTCCCAACACCAAACTTAGAGTTGGATGTGAGGATTCAACACCAAACATAGAGTTTGGCCGAGCCCTCTCAACACCAAACTTAGAGTTTGATTGTGGGGGCTTTGTTTGACTCTGTACTGAGAGAAGCTTTTCATGCTTCCTCTCTATTGTTAAAGAAGAAGATCCTTGAGCCTTGAATATAAGGTAGTCCCCATTCAATTGAAGGACTAATTCTCCTCTGTTAACATCTATCACAGCTCCTGTTGTGGCTAGGAAAGGTCTTCCAAGGATGATGCATTCATCCTTCTCCTTCCTAGTGTCTAAGATTTTGAAATCAGCAGGGATGTAAAGGTCTTCAACCTTCACCAACACGTCCTCTACCAATCCATAAGCTTGTCTTACTGACTTGTCTGCCATTTGTAATGAGAATAAGGCAGGTTGTACCTCAATGATCCCCAGCTTCTCCATTACAGAGAGTGGCATAAGATTTATGCTTGACCCCAGGTCACACAGAGCCTTTTCAAAGCTCATGGTGCCTATGGTACAGGGTATTAAGAATTTGCCAGGATCTTGTCTCTTTTGAGGTAAGGTTTGCTGAACCCATGTATCTAGTTCACTGATGAGCAAGGGAGGTTCACCTTCCCAAGTCTCATTACCAAATAACTTGGCATTCAGCTTCAAGATAGCTCATAGATATTGAGCAACTTGCTCTCCAGTTACATCTTCATCCTCTTTAGAGGAAGAATAGTCTTCAGAGCTCATGAATGAAAGAAGAAGGTTTAATGGGATCTCTATGGTCTCTATATGAGCCTCAGATTCCCTTGGGTCCTCAATAGGGAACTCCTTCTTTCTTGAGAGACGTCCCATGAGGTCTTTCTCATTGGGATTCACGTCCTCTCCTTCCTCTCTAGGTTCGGCCATATTGATTATATCAATGGCCTTGCACTCTCTTTTTGGATTCTCTTCAGTATTGCTTGGGAGAGTACTAGGAGGGGTTTCAGTGATTTTCTTACTTAGCTGGCTCACTTGTGCCTCCAGATTTCTGATGGAGGACCTTGTTTCACTCATGAAACTTAAAATGGCCTTAGACAGATCAGAGACTAAATTTGCTAAGTTAGAGGTACTCTGTTTATAATTCTCTGTCTGTTGCTGAGAAGATGATGGATAAGGCTTGATATTGTTGAGCCTATTTCTTCCACCATTATTAATGCCTTGTTGAGGCTTTTGTTGATCCTTCCATGAGAAATTTGGATGATTTCTCCATGATGAATTATAGGTGTTTCCATAAGGTTCACCCATATAATTTACCTCTGCCATTGCAGGGTTTTCAGGATCATAAGCTTCTTCTTCAGAAGATGCCTCTTTAGTGCTGTTGGATGCATTTTGCCATCCATTCAGACTTTGAAAAATCATGTTGACTTGATGAGTCAACATTTTGTTCTGAGCCAATATGGCATTCAGAACATCAATTTCAAGAACTCCCTTCCTTTGAGGCGTCCCATTATTCACGAAATTCCTATCAGAAGTGTACATGAACTGGTTATTTACAACCATGTCAATAAGTTCTTGAGCTTCTACAGGCATTTTCTTTAGGTGAATGGATCCACATGCAGAATGGTCCAACGATATCTTAGAGAACTCAGATAGACCATAATAGAATATATCTATCATGGTCCATTCTGAAAACATGTCAGAAGGACAACTTTTGGTCATCTGTTTGTATCTTTCCAAGTTTCATAGAGGGATTCACCATCTTTTTGTTTGAAGGTCTGAACATCCACCCTAAGCTTGCTCAGCTTTTGAGGAGGAAAGAACTTAGCCAAGAAGGCCATGACCAGCTTATCCCAGGAGTCCAGGCTATCTTTAGGTTGAGAGTCTAACCATGTTCTAGCTCTGTCTCTTACAGCAAAAGGGAAAAGCATGAGCTTGTAGACTTCAGGATCTACTCCATTAGTCTTAACAGTCTCACAAATCTGCAAGAACTCAGTTAAGAACTAGTAGGGATCTTCTGATGGAAGTCCATGAAACTTGTAGTTCTGTTGCATTAGAGTAACTAATTGAGGTTTCAGCTCAAAATTGTTTGCTCCAATGGCAGGAATTGCGATGCTTCTTCCATCAAACTTGGAAGTAGGTGTAGTATAATCACCAAGCATCCTTCTTGCATTATTGTTGTTGGGTTCGGCTGCCATCTCCTTTTCTTGTTCGAAAATTTCAGCAAGGTTGTCTTTGGGTTGTTGTAATTTAGCTTCTCTTAGTTTCCTCTTCAGAGTCCTTTCAGGTTTTGGATTAGCTTCAACAAGAATGCCTTTTTTCTTGTTCCTGCTCATATGAAAGAGAAGAGAACAGAAAAAGAAGAGGAATCCTCTATGCCACAGTAAAGAGGTTTCTTATTGTTAGTAGAAGAAGAAAGGGAATAAAGAAAGGAAAATCCAAACACAAAGGTGAGGATAGGGGCAGAGATTTGAGATGAAGAGAAGTGTTAGTGAATGAATAAATAAATAGAATAAGATGAGAGACAGAAGTTTTCGAAAATAATTTTGAAAAGGAGTTAATGATTTTTGAAAATTAAGATAAGAAATAAAATTAAAATTAAAATTAAAATTTAAAACAATTAATTAATTAAAAAGAATTTTTGAAAAAAGAGGGAGGTATTTTCGAAAATTAGAGAGAGAAAAGTTGTTAGGTGGTTTTGAAAAAGATAGGAAACAAACAAAAAGTCAAATAGTTAGTTGAAAAAGATTCGAAAATCAAATTTGAAAAGATAAGAAGATAAGAAGATAAGAAGTTAGAAAAGATATTTTAAAATCAAATTTTTGAAAAAAGATAAAATTTTGAAAAAGATATGATATAAAAGATAAGATAAAAAGATATGATTAAAAAGATATGGTTAGAAAAGATTTAATTTTTAAAATTAAAATTAATTACTTGACTAACAAGAAACTAAAAGATATGATTCTAGAATTTAAAGATTGAACCTTTCTTAACAAGAAAGTAACAAACTTCAAATTTTTGAATCAATCATATTAATTATTAGCATAATTTTCGAAAATAAAGATAAAATTAAGAAAAAGATTTTTGAAAAATAATTTAAAAAATAAATTTTGAAAATTAATAAAAAAATGAAAAAGATTTGATTTTTGAAAAAGTTTTGAAAAGATAAGATTTTAAAAATTTGAAAATTTGACTTGACTTACAAGAAACAACTAATTTTAAAAAATTTTGACTAAGTCAACTCAAATTTTCAAAATTTTGAGAGAAAAAAGGAAAAGATATTTTTTTGATTTTTGAATTTTTAATTATGAGAGAGAAAAACATAATTATGACCTAAAACATGAAAATTTTGGATCAAAACATATGATGCATGCAAGAACACTATGAATGTCAAGATGAACACCAAGAACACTTTGAAGATCATGATGAACATCAAGAACATATTTTTGAAAAATTTTTGATGCAAAGAAAACATGCAAGACACCAAACTTAGAAATCTTTAATGCTTAGAAAATATGAATGCAAAGATGCACATGAAAAACAACAAAAGACGCAAAACAAGAAAACATCAAGATCAAACAAGAAGACTTACCAAGAACAACTTGAAGATCATGAAGAGCACCATGAATGTATGAATTTTTCGAAAAAATGCAAGAACAATATGAATATGCAATTGACACCAAACTTAAAAATTGACTCAAGACTCTAACAAGAAATACAAAATATTTTTGGTTTTTATGATTTTATGATTTTTTGGATTTTCTTTTATATTTTTCAAAAAACATATAGGAAAAAGAAAGTAATGAATCCAAAGTCCTCAATCAAAATCCTGTGAATTAGCCATGGCTTAATAGCTAGCCAAGCTAAAACATGTTATATGAAACTCTAGGATTCATTCTTGAAAACTCTGAAAATTTTCGAAAACAAGTGAGAAATTTTGAAAAATATTTTTGAAAACCTTTTGAAAAGAAAATAAAAAAGAAATTTACCTAATCTGAGCAACAAGATGAACCGTCAGTTGTCCATACTCGAACAATCCCCGGCAACGGCGCCAAAAACTTGGTGCACGAAATTGTGATCATCAACAATGGCGCCAATAAACTTGGTAGCGCTCTCAAACGTGAATCACACTTAGTCACAACTCCGCACAACTAACTAGCAAGTGTACTGGGTCGTCCAAGTAATACCTTACGTGAGTAAGGGTCGATCCCACAGAGATTGTTGGTATGAAGCAAGCTATGGTCATCTTGTAAATCCCAGTCAGGCGGATTCAACTGTATTAAGAAATTATAGTAAACAAAAATAAATAAAATAGGATAGAGTTACTCATGTAATTCAATGGTGGAAATTTCAGATAAGTGTGAGGAGATCATGTGTCCTTTCTGAATCTCTGCTTTGCTACTGCCTTCCTTCAATCCTTCTTATTCCTTTGTATGGCAAGCTGTATGTAGGGCATCACCGTTGTCAATGGCTACATCCCATCCTCTCAATGAAAATGGTCCAAATGCTTTGTCACAGCACGGCTAATCATCTGTCGGTTCTTGATCATGTTGGAATAGAATCCCTTGATTCTTTTGCGTTTGTTATCACGCCCAACAATCACGAGTTTAAAGCTCGTCACAGTCATTCAATCCTGGAATCCTACTCGGAATAACACAGACAAGGTTAGACTTTCCGGATTCCCATGAATGCCGCCATCAATTCTAGCTTATACCACGAAGATTCTGATTAAGGAATCCAAGAGATATGCACCCGGCCTAAAGTAGAACGGAAGTGGTTGTCAGTCACGCGTTCATAGGTGAGAATGATGATGAGTGTCACGGATCATCACATTCATCATGTTGAAGTGCAACGAATATCTTAGAATAAGAACAAGCAGAATTGAATAGAAAATAGTAGTAATTGCATTGAAACTTGAGGTACAGTAGAGCTCCACACCCTTAATCTATGGTGTGTAGAAACTCCACCATTGAAAATACATAAGTGATGAAGGTTCGGGCATGGCCGAATGACCAGCCCCTAAAACATGATCAATAGTCTCCTAGGATGGATAATAAAATAAAACTGAGACCAAAGATGTCTAATACAATAGTAAAACGTCCTATTTATACTAGACTAGCTACTAGGGTTTACAGAAGTAAGTAATTGATGCAGAAATCCACTTTCGGGGCCCACGTGGTGTGTGCTTGGGCTGAGCTTGATCTTTACACGAGCTGAGGCTTATCATGGAGTTGAACGCCAAGTTGTAACGTGTTTTTGGCGTTCAACTCTGAGTCATGACGTGTTTTTGGCGTTTGACTCTAGAATGCAGCATGGAACTGGCATTGAGCGCCAGTTTACGTCATCTAATCACAAATAAAGTATAGACTATTATATATTGCTGAAAAGCCCTGGATGTCTACTTTCCAACACCGTTGAGAGCGCGCCATTTAGAGTTCTATAGCTCTAGAAAATCCATTTTTAGTGCAGGGAGGTCAGAATCCAATAGCATCAGCAGTCCTTTTGTCAGCCTTTTATCAGAGTTTTGCTCAGGTCCCTCAACTTCAGCCAGAAATTACCTGAAATCACAAAAAAAAGACACAAACTCATAGTAAAGTCCAGAAATGTGAATTTAGCATAAAAACTAATGAGAACATCCCTAAAAGTAGCTAGATCCTACTAAAAACTACCTAAAAACAATGCCAAAAAGCGTATAAATTATCCGCTCATCAAAATCCCTTCGTACAAACATTTTGGTTGTCACAAATAACAAACCCCTAAATAAATTGATAACCAAAGTATTTAAACCTCGGGTCGTCTTCTCAAGGAATTGCAGGGATGCGTGTTCTTATTATTGGTTATGAGTTTTGTAAATTGGGGGTTTTGAGAATGAGGAACAAATATGATAAATGACAAATAAAATAAATAAATGACTTTAAAATAAACTCTTAGCAAGGTATGAGAAATTGGAAGTCCTATCCTAGTTATCCTTGTCAATGATGATGAAAATTGAATCTTAATTCCACTTAGTTAACCTCTGCTGGTGCGAAGGAAGGTCAAATGGCTAATTAGTTTGATCTTCAAATCCTAGTTAATTCCTAGAAAAAGATTGGGATTATAGAAGTTCAAGCTAATTAGCAAAGATAGCGATTATCGATCACGTTGAGTTTGATAACTCAAGAGTTACTGATTTCTTAACCAAAGCCAGGAATGTAGAAAGCTAAATTAAAATCATAAATATCTGGAATACCTCAAATAACATTCATTCAAAGCAGTCAAATCTAACATGGAAAATATTCATAAGCCAATTGGGCAACATAAATCAAACATAGATAAAAGCATTAAAGTATCTCAAAGTAGAAGAGATGTCAAAATAAAGGAATATTGAACCTGATATGAAGAGTTGAATTAAATCCTTAATTTCTAAAAAGTCCTAATTTCTAAATCCTAAGAGAGAGGAGAGAACCTCTCTCACTAAAACTACATCTAAACTATGAAAAGTAACTAATTGGCTAGCTCCCTTTCCTTTCGGATGCATTCCTCCACTTCATAACTTCTGGTCTGTGCTTTCTGGACTTGGATTTGGGACAAAAAGGGCTTCAGAAATCGCTGGGATTGCTTTCTGTAATTTCTGGTGCGTGGCTTCTGTCACGCGTCCGCGTGGGTCACACGGTCGCGTCATGTGGAATTTTCCTTGTCACGCGGTCGCTTCAGTCATGCGTTCGCGTCATATGCGTTTCGCTTGTGGCGCGCGATCGCGTCAATCATGCGATCGCGTCACTGCCATTTCGCACTGGCATGCAGCCGCGTCGCTGCCAGTTTCTTCAAAAACTCTGTTTTATGCTTTCCTTCCATTTTCGCATGTTTCCTTTTCATCCTTTAAGTCATTCTTGCCTTAGAAGATCTTAAATTACTCAACACACGAATCACGGCATCGAATGTCAATAAAAGATAATTAAAATTAATACTTTTAAAGCCTAGAAAACATGTTTTTCACATACATCTTATAATAAGGAAAGGAAGGTAAAACCATGCAATTTCACATGCATAAGTGGGTGAAGGATTGAATAAAACACTTAAATTCAGCACAAATTATATCATAAAATATGGGTTTATCAACCTCCCCACACTTAAATAATGGCATGTCCTCATGCTAAATCCAAGATAAAGAGTAAGGTAAAGTGGTGGAATCTCATGCAATGCAATCTATTCTAAATGCATCTACCTAAATGAGTCATGCAAATCTAGTTATTGTCCACTTATATATAAAACTTTACGTGTAGTTAAATTAATTCACATTCTCAAGGAATCATATATGCATAGCCAACCTTAGATAATGTTAAGGCACTTTTACAATTGAGATGGGTAAATAAAATATTTTTCAAACTTGCAAGACAATTAATAATAGAAGTGGAGATATATGGTGATGAGCTATTGAACTCTTACTGGATTTTGTGTTTAGTCTCTAGTCACTCAGTGTTTATTGGATTAATCACTATATTCTTCTTTTTATTCTTGTTTTCCATAACTTTGTTCTTCATCTATTCAATCAACAATTATAGAATATAGGCATACAAAAATCATGAGGTCTTTGATTAAGGTTGTAATGGGGCCAAGGTAAAGGTAAGGATACATGTATAAGGCTAAGTGAGCTAATTAAGTGAATCCTTGATTAGTCTAAGATCTCACCTAACATACATATTTTGTAAAGCAAAGCTTCTTCACCTATTTTCCCATATTTCTCCCATTTTTATATTACATGCTCATATTCTGATTTTTTTCTATTTATTTGTATTCCATGTGCATCGCTTTTTTTTTACACATGGTAATTAATTTATTTTGACTTCACATGAGCATGCTTTCCAAATTATTTTCACATAACTTGTTTAATTTAATTTCCTACTTTTCTATCATCCCATGTTCCCATAAAGTTCCCTACACTTAAATTTTACACAAAATCTATCTTAAGCTAACCAAGGATTCAATTTGGGATTTTTATTTTGTTTTTCTGCTTAAGTCTGTAATGTGGTCATAAGGAAGAAGGGGATTAAAAGGCTCAAGGGGGCTAACAAGGGTAATTTAAAAGGTAGGCTAATTTGGGAGTGGTGAGCTAGAATCAAACAATGGCCTCAATCACTTTCTTGGTATGTATCTATGTTCTATAATCGGACATACAGATTAAAACAAAGTAAAGAACACCAGAATAAATAAGAAGGGCGGAACACACAGGAATAAAATATTATGGTTTAAATGTAACCATACAATTAAGCTCAAAACTCACAAGCTGTGTGTTCTCTAACTCAAAAATCACATCACTTATATATGTCATGCAGGTAGAAATCAAGAGTTCCCATTATTCTCAATGTAAAATATATATTGGATGGCTTTAAACTTTCAGTGTTTCTCCTTGATGAAATGTTGTTAACTAACTAACATGTAATGCTATATATACAAGGTGTGGATTGTTTTTATTCTGTTAAAGTTTCTAGCTTACTTCTTTTTTATTTTCAATCAAATCAACTATCATATGCTAAAAAGGGTAAACTATACTAATTAATCCACTTAAAATATAACTAGTAAACTAATGTGCAACTCAAGCTAAAATATCCAAGATAGTATACATATAGCTCAAAGTGCATAATGCAAAAAGTACAATAAAAAGAAAAAAGAGAAAAATATGCAAAAATACAGAAAATGAACAAAATAAGAAGAGAGTTTGTAGTGGTTCACCAAAATAAATATATGTCAGAGATGGTGGTGATCAGATCTCTCAATCTGCTGCTGGTGATGGCGCTCCATCTGATCTAGGCGGTTAAAGAGGCTGCGCACCAAACGGTAGACGGGCTCAGGAGCAGGTGGGAGTGCAGTGGATGGTGCTGGGCCAGTAGGGGCAGAAGGGGTAGCTGAAGAAGTGGCGGCCTCAGTAGTGTCAGTAAGAAATGGAGGACGGTAGCCGAAAGCCAGGAACTTCTGACTGTGAGGGATGATCTTTCGGCACTCTACGGCAGGTGGCTTTTCATCAATAGCCTCCCAAGGTACCTTAGCTCGGCGACCCAACTGAGTAATCAGGTAAGGAAAAGAGAGGGTGCCTCTAACATGGACCCTGGCCATGTAATACCGGATGAAGCGAGGTAGATAAAGGTCCTTACCCGACATCACACACCAGATGAGGATAATCATGGCAGCTGGCACCTCTGTCTCATGAGTACTCGGCATCACATAGTTGCTCAGAATCTGTTGCCATAGGCGAGCCTCATCATTCGGATATATAAGCCTGATTCCCTTTGGTACCAATGTGCTTGTACCCATAACCCAAGGAACAGTAGAATCAAGGGTGATGTTCTTCTTCACTGCATCCCAATCAAACCTCATAAATCTCATATCTTCCTCAGCTCTCTGGTAACCATCTGGCTGATCTGATTTAGGTGGAAGATGGAGGATTTCTTCAATTGCTTCCTCAGTAACCAGAATCTGTTTGCCTCTGAGCTGGACTGCATCCAGGGAAGAGAGAAAGTAATTACTGTAGAATTCTCTAACCCAGGATGAATTGACCTCGGTTAGGTTCCTCTCCAGGAAGAACCAGCCTCTCTGTTTGATCTAATCTGAGGTGTACTGCTGAAGTTCTTCTGGAATTTTGAGGGTCCTTTCCAGGTGTAGGTTCCTGCCGGTGGCAAAGGTTGGGTATTTCACCTCATAGTATTTGTTTGTAAATTTTATCGGGTCAGCTGAAGGTACCAACTGATCAGCCTTTTCCTGTGGGGTAAAGTTCTTCTCCCGCCAGGAATCATCATGTAAAATGCCCAGGATGGAACCAGAGGATTCATTTCTTTTCCGTTTGTCAGTGGTAATTTTGCCCTTTCCCCAGCCTTGAGAGTCAGACATCCTGAAAAATAGAATATCTAAGATATAACAAGAAGTAAAAGCAGGAAAATAAGAAGTCAAATAACAAGATAAGCAATAAGTGGCAAAGGAACAGTAGAACAATGAAATGAGTTAAGTAGATGCATATTTTTCGAATGTTTTGGAGTTAAAAAGTTAAGATGAAAAATCACATTCCAAAATATGTTAGAAGTGGAAAGCTTGTTAAATAGAAAAATAATAATCATGCCGTGGGTGAAATTAGTTAAAAAGGAGAAATGGGAAGTGAGAAAGTTAAAAATCAGTGAGTTAGTAAAAAGGAAGTTAGAGTAAGTGGCATGAATATTGGTGTCTAAGTAACAAGAATTACACAAATTGAAGCAACAGGCAACTCATATTCAAGCATGGATAACATGGTATGGATGATGATTTACATAGATATAGAAGTAGTAAAGAGTAGAATTACATCATCAAGAGTCTATATTAATGATCAGGAAAATAAAAATAATAAGAATGCTGGCCTGGTCATTCAAGAATTGGTTTGGTATTCGTAGAGCAAGACAAAAATGAGAAATGCCAAAACCAATATCTGAATGTAAAAGGACAAAATTAATTTGCAGAAAATTGGGCAGCATTCCGGCTAAAATTGAACATTCCCGGAAAATAGATATCAAGAAAAACAGTTCAAATGAGATTAACAGATGCTGCAAACAGTCACAAACAGTAGGAATATTAAAGAATAGTTTAACAGCATGAACATATCAGATGAACAGTACGAATAACACAGCCAGAATAAAATTGCAAAACAGGTAACAGATAACAGGAACGGTGCAATTATCAGGCCTAAATCCACAGTCCAGATCCTAGCTACCTAACCACCTAGAATCCACTACAAACATGCATCTCTACCTAGCCTATTCGGAACAGAAATTGAAAAACGAACGAAAGAGTCGCAGGGATGGATCACCGTATGGCAGAACCTGGTGCGTAAAGAGGGATGAGATGGGGCAGTGATGAGGGCGGAAGGGTGGCGGTGCTGAGCGGTGCACGGCGGTGCGCCGGTGGGGCAGTGGTCGTCGGAGGCGGTGGGGAGCTCACGGTGGTGGGAGGCAGATGCGGAAGAGAGAAAGAGAGGGAAAGGAAAGAAAAGGGTGAAAAGGAAAAGAAGGTTGGGGGCTTGGCGGGTGAGGCAGCGGCGGTGGGAGGCAGTGGCAGCGGAGGTTGTGCGGCGGTGGGGTTTGGGGGTGGGTGAGAGTGAGAGAAGCGGAAAGAAGAAAGAGAAGGAAAAGAGAGAAGGGGGTGGTTCGGTTGAGTCGCGGTGGTCTTCGGAGGTGCGGCGGTGGTCGTGGGTGGTGGCGGAAGTGGTGGGTTGAGAGAGAGAGAGAGTTGCAGAGGTTAGAGAGAGAGAGGGGTAGGGTTCGGGTCGCGCGAAGGGTAGGGTTCGCGTGACTTGGGGTTAGTGATCGTGAGTCCACGCGAACGCGTGAGGTGCGCGATCGCGTGACATAGATGCAAAAGGGTTGACGCGATCGCGTGAAGGACGCGATCTCATGGAATGGGTAAAAGGGACGAGTGACGCGGTCGCATGAGGCACGCGATCGCGTCGATAGAAATTGTTCTAAACGCACAATTCTTGCCTCATTTAAGCGCAACTCTCTGTTTGGTTTGGGGTTCAAAATATCCGGGCGACGCAATCACATCGCTTACGCCTTCGCGTGGGATGGGTGTTGTGTAAGTGACGCGTTCGCGTCAGGGAGGCGTTCGCATGGCGTGTTGGTGCTAAACGCGCAATAGCCTCACGATTCCAGCCCAACTTTCTGGGCGTTGGATCTTAACGTCGATATCTAGCTCACGCGTTCGCGTGAGTGACGCAGACGCGTGGGAGGTCGTTTCGCAAGTGACGCGATCGCGTGGGAAAATTGTGTTATGGGCACGCCTCCAGCCTCGCTTCAGCGTGACTCTCTATTCACTTTCCTATTCTTTTGAAGCACTTGTGACGCGGACGCGTCAGCGACGCTGTCGCATCGCGTGCTCTCACCAAAATTTTTTTATTATGCAGTATACAGAATGCAGAATGCAGTGAATGTTATGCACAAATTCAGGTTCAAACAAAATTCAAAAACGAACAAAATAGACTAATAATAAAAACTGAAAAAGGAACGATCATACCATGGTGGGTTGTCTCCCACCTAGCACTTTTAGTTAAAGTTCTTAAGTTGGACATTTGATGAGCTTCCTGCTAGGGTAGCTTGTGCTTGAATTCGTCCAGAAATCTCCACCAGTGCTTGGAATGCCAGCATCCTCCGGGGTCCCAAACTAAGCATGTAAAGCTTCTGAGCAGCTTCAAACATATTCTCAGGCTCCCAGGGTGACGACTGTCGGAATAGATTCCAGGATCCCAAATTCTACTTTTACACCCGTTTTTGTCTTGATCTACATCTTTCCAGCCGGGTGATGCGTGATCTGAATCTTCAATGCAGTGACCAAACAACCTTCGAGATCCTTCCAATTGAGCTTGACACCAATTCTTGCACCTCAAATTGAAGTGTGAAACCTTATTGAGTCTTGTGCACCAGCTCTGAGTGCGGGTCATTTCCCGTTTGCTTTTAAAGCCGCAAAGATCTCTAAGCTGGCCATCTTTCTCAAGTAAACCATATTCAAGTGGAAAAATAAAAGTGAAAGTCAAGGATTTTACCCACTTGAAATCTGTGTTGAGCGGTAATGGCCTTGGGATAGGTGTTTCCAGTGGTTCTGCAAGCTCTACTCCCTTGTGGTCTTCAGTGAATTCCTCCACTTCTGGGCAATTTTCTTCCAATTCAACCATGTCTTGATCAATGTCACGATATCTTCTTTATCAATTAAGTCATAATTGGGAGGTTGAGAAAAGTCGACCTCTGCATCATCTTCGTATTCACTTGGGGAAGATTCTTCTGTCTCAAAGAATTCACTTGTGGATGCAAGTGCATTACCAGGAGAACTCGAGTGGTGACTATCATCATCAAGAAAACTTGAGTCTTGGATCACTCCGTCCAGTTCCTCATAAGATACCTGCCTTGGGGGTTGTGCACTATCCTCCTTAGCATTAATTGCAACGTCTTCGACGGATATCTCTACAACTCTGTATTCCTGCGGAGGTTCAGCATCTCCTAAATCTTCAACCAACTCTTCTTCTTCTTCAATGACAGCTTCCTTTACTTGTTCCAGTACGAAGTTATGCTCTATACTGTCCACTGGAGCTTCTCGTGTCTTCTTCACAATACATTCTTCATTAGATTCTCTACATGAAGCCATGGGAGTCTGTTGAGTGTCCGAACGTCTAGAAGATAATTGATTTATTGCTTGCTCTAGTTGATGAAGGGTTGCATTAAATTGGTTGATTGATTCTTCGAAGCGAACCTGTGATTCTTGGTTTGATGGATATGGACATGGTGTATGGGGGAGTGGTGGTTCTTGGGCGTAATTGGATTGGCGTTGGGGTGGATAAGGATCATATGGTGGCGAATGGTGAAAAAGAGTTTGTGAGTATGGTGGATTGAGGTTGTGTTAAAAGGATGGTCTCTGAGCATAGGGTGGGACTTTTTGGTAGCTACAAGGCGGTCCACCATATCTATCAGCTTGGTATGCATTGTAGAATGGTCTTTGTCCATGATGTCTAGGAAGGTGTTGTTGCCTAAAGAGGTGATCAGATCCTTTTGGCTCCATCCATCTTTGATTGCTTTGACCGTGATGCATAGTCCTGTTATAGCTTCCATTCCTTGCAACAAAATTGGAACCAAACTCAAAGCGAGAGGGGTGAGAATTCATAGTAGATATCAGAAATAAAAAAAGGGGGGGAAGAAGAAATAATTAAACAAGTAAAATAAAAATATTTACAATAACCAATAATAAGGCACACTGTTGCAATTCCCCGGCAACGGCGCCATTTTGACGTCGGGATTTTTGCTAGTAAAGAATTTTATAAAGTCGCGTTGTAAGTATAGATTATGAATCAATAGAAATCCCTTCGTACAAACGTTTTGGTTGTCACAAGTAACAAACACCTAAATAAATTGATAACCGAAGTATTTAAACATCGGGTCGTCTTCTCAAGGAATTGCACGGAGGTGTGTTCTTATTATTGGTTATGAGTTTTGTAAATTGGGGGTTTTGAGAATGAGGAACAAATATGATAAATGACAAATAAAATAAATAAATGACTGTAAAATAAACTCTTGGCAAGGTATGAGAAATTGGAAGTCCTATCCTAGTTATCCTTATCAATGATGATGAAAATTGAATCTTAATTCCACTTAGTTAACCTCTACTGGTGCGAAGGAAGGTCAAATGGCTAATTAGTTTGATCTTCAAATCCTAGTTAATTCCTAGAAAAAGATTGGGATTATAGAAGTTCAAGCTAATTAGCAGAGATAGTGATTATCGATCACGTTGAGTTTGATAACTTAAGAGTTATTGATTTCTTAACCAAAGCCAGGAATGTAGAAAGCTAAATTAAAATCATAAATATCTGGAATACCTCAAATAACATTCATTCAAAGTAGTCAAATTTAACATGGAAAATATTCATAAGCCAATTGGGCAACATAAATCAAACATAAATAAAAGCATTAAAGTATCTCAAAGTAGAAGAGAGGTCAAAATAAAGAAATATTGAACCTGATATGAAGAGTTGAATTAAATCCTTAATTTCTAAAAAATCCTAATTTCTAAATTCTAAGAGAGAGGAGAGAACCTCTCTCACTAAAACTACATATAAACTATGAAAAGTAACTAATTGGCTAGCTCCCTTTCCTTTCGGATGCATTCCTCCAGTTCATAACCTCTAGTCTGTGCTTTCTGGACTTGGATTTGGGCCAGAAAGGGCTTCAGAAATCGCTGGGATCGCTTTCTGTAATTTCTGGTGCGTGGCCTCTGTCACGCGTCCGCGTGGGTCACGCAGTCGTGTCATGTGGAATTTTCCTTGTCACGCGGTCGCTTCAATCATGCGTCCGCGTCATATGCGTTTCGCTTGTGGCGCGCGATCGCGTCAATCATGCGATCGCGTCACTGCCATTTCGCGCTGGCATGCGGCCGCGTCGCCCATGCGATCGCGTCGCTGCCAGTTTCTTCAAAAACTCTGTTTTATGCTTTCCTTTCATTTTCACATGTTTCCTTTTCATCCTTTAAGTCATTCCTGCCTTATCTGAAATTACTCAATACACGAATCACGGCATCGAATGGCAATAAAAGATAATTAAAATTAATACTTTTAAAGCCTAGAAAACATGTTTTTCACATACATCTCATAATAAGGAAGGGAAGGTAAAACCATGCAATTTCACATGCATAAGTGGGTGAAAGATTGAATAAAACACTTAAATTTAGCACAAATTATATCATAAAATATGGGTTTATCATAGGGTTAGGTTCAGCCATGGGTGGGGTTTTTGGGTGGGAAATTTGATTTTGAATTGGGTGGGGGTTGGTGGGAGTTATGATGGTTTTGGGGAAGTGATATGGATGTGATTGGGCTAGAGTTTATTGAAAAGTTTGTATGGGAAAGTGTGAAAGAAAGAAGGAATAAGTGAGATAGGTAAAGATGTTGTGGGACCCACTGGTCCTGAGAGGCTAGAAAATTTAGATTCCCTACCCTCTGCATTGGCGTTTGAACGCCCAGGGTCTGCTCCCTAGCTGGCGTTCAACGCTAGCAATGCTGCCCATTTGGGGCATTGGACACGTAGCCAGTTTTTCCTGGCTGGTGTTCAACGCCAGTAACACTCCATCCAGAGTGTTCTGTTTTCTCTGCTGAACATTTCTATCTCTATTCTGACTACTGCATATGATCATGACCCTAAAAATAACCGAAAGAAAAACAAAATAAAAATAATTAATTAAGGTTGAGTTGCCTCCCAACAAGCGCTTCTTTAACGTCATTAGCTTGATGATTAGCTCTTTACGGAGGTGAGTGTGGGCTCAAATTTTCACCCCTTATAGTGAATTTTTTTCCTGTCTTCTCATGAATGAGCTCCACATGCTCTAGAGATAGGACATCACTCACTGTATGTGGTATGACTAGTTTCTTGGTGAAGACAACTCTCATGCCAGGTGAGAGGCCTTCAGTCGGGACTTTCTTATCCCTCCAACCTTTAGGTATTTTCTTCCTAGTACCATTGTGCTTAGAGCTTGTTGATGGCTGCCCAACACCAAACTTAGAATTGATGTTTGGGGGTTCTGTAAAGCTCCACACAAAAAGAGAGGGTTGGAACACTAGGTGTTGCACCACTGTCTCCTTCTTATCAGAGGGAGAATTGGGATTAGACATCTTGAACGAAATGTGGTCCTCTCCTAGTTGGAAAACCATTTCTCCCTTTGCGACATTAATCATGGCATTTGCAGTGGCTAGGAAAGGTTTTCTAAGGATAACGAAGTCATCCTCATTGGTGCACGAAATTGTGATCAATACTTTTCACAACTCAAATAATCCCCGGTGATGAATCCAAAAACTTGGTGTTCAATACCATGGCATAAACACAACTTCGCACAACTAACCAGCAAGTGTACTGGGTCGTCCAAGTAATAAACCTTACGCGAGTAAGGGTCGATCCCACAGAGATTGTTGGTATGAAGCAAGCTATGATCACCTTGTAAATCTTAGTCAGGCAAACTCAAATGGTTATGAATGATGAATAAAACATAAAGGTAAAGATAGAGATACTTATGTAATTCATTGGTGGGAATTTCAGACAAGCGTATGGAGATGCTTGGTCCCTTCCGTCTCTCTGCTTTCCTACTGTCTTCATCCAATCCTTCTTACTCCTTTCCATGGCAAGCTGTATGTAGGGTTTCACCGTTGTCAGTGGCTACCTCCCATCCTCTCAGTGAAAATGTTCAACGCACCCTGTCACGGCACGGCTAATCATCTGTCGGTTCTCAATCAGGTTGGAATAAAATCCAGTGATTCTTTTGCATCTGTCACTAACACCCAGCCTTCAGGAGTTTGAAGCTCGTCACAGTCATTCAATCATTGAATCCTACTCAGAATACCACAGGCAAGGTTTAGACCTTCCGGATTCTCTTGAATGCAATCATCAATTCTAGCTTATACCACGAAGATTCCGGTTAAAGAATCCAAGAGATATCCACCCAATCTAAGGTAGAACGGAGGTGATTGACAGTCACACGTTCATAGGTGAGAATGATGATGAGTGTCACGGATTATCACATTCATCAAGTTGAAGAACAAGTGATATCTTGCAACAAGAACAAGCTGAATTGAATAGAAGAACAATAGTAATTGCATTAGTACTCGAGGTACAGCAGAGCTCCACACCTTAATCTATGGTGTGTAGAAACTCCACCGTTGAAAATACATAAGAACAAGGTCTAGGCATGGCCGTGAGGCCAGCCCCCAAAACGTGATCAAGGATCCAAAGATCCAAGAATACAAAGATCTAAAGATACCAAGATGAAAATACAATAGTAAAAGGTCCTACTTATAGAGAACTAGTAGCCTAGGGTTTACAGAGATGAGTAAATGACATAAAAATCTACTTCCGGGCCCACTTGGTGTGTGCTTGGGCTGAGCATTGAAGCATTTTCGTGTAGAGACTCTTCTTGGAGTTAAATGCCAGCTTTTATGCCAGTTTGGGCGTTTAACTCCCATCCTTGTGCCAGTTCCGGCGTTTAACGCTGGGAATTCTGATGGTTACTTTGAACGCCAGTTTGGGCCATCAAATCTTGGGCAAAGTATGGACTATCATATATTGCTGGAAAGCCCAAGATGTCTACGTTCCAACGCCGTTAAGAGCGCGCCAATTGGGCTTCTGTAGTTCCAGAAAATCCACTTCGAGTGCAGGGAGGTCAGAATCCAACAGCATCTGCAGTCCTTTTCAGCCTCTGAATCAGATTTTTGCTCAAGTCCCTCAATTTCAGCCAGAAAATACCTGAAATCACAGAAAAACACACAAACTCATAGTAAAGTCCAGAAAAGTGAATTTTAACTAAAAACTAATAAAAATATAATAAAAACTAACTAGATCATACTAAAAACATACTAAAAACAATGCCAAAAAGCGTACAAATTATCTGCTCATCACAACACCAAACTTAAATTGTTGCTTGTCCTCAAGCAACTGAAAATAAAATAAGAAAAAAAAGAAGAGAATATACAATGAATTCCAAAAACATCTATGAAGATCAGTATTAATTAGATGAGCGGGGCTTTTAGCTTTTTGCTTCTGAACAGTTTTGGCATCTCACTCTATCCTTTGAAATTCAGAATGATTGGCTTCTTTAGGAACTCAGAATCCAGATAGTGTCATTGATTCTCCTAGTTGGGTATGATGATTCTTGAACACAGCTACTTATTGAGTCTTGGCCGTGGCCCAAAGCACTCTGTCTTCCAGTATTACCACCGGATACATACATGCCACAAACACATAATTGGGTGAACCTTTTCAGATTGTGACTCAGCTTTGCTAGAGTCCCCAATTAGAGGTGTCCAGGGTTCTTAAGCACACTCTTTTTGCCTTGGATCACAACTTTATTTCTTTCTTTTTCTCTCTTTTTTTTTCGTTTTCTTTTCTCCCTTTTTTTTTCGTTTTTCTCCTTTTTTTGTATTCACTGCTTTTTCTTGCTTCAAGAATCATTTTTATGATTTTTCAGATCCTCAGTAACATGTCTCTTTTTTCATCATTCTTTCAAGAGCGAACATTCATGAACCACAAATTCAAAAGACATATGCACTTTTTAAGCATACATTCAGAAAACAAAAGTATTGCCACCACATCAAAATAATTAATCTGTTATAAAATTTAAAATTCATGCAATTCTTCTCTTTTTCAATTAAGAACATTTTTCATTCGAGAAAGGTGATGGATTCATAGGACATTCATAACTTTAAGGCATAGACACTAAGACACTAATGATCACAAGACACAAACATAGCTAAACACGAGCATAATTTTTCAAAAAATAGAAAAATAAAGAACAAGGAAATTAAAGAACGGGTCCACCTTAGTGATGGCGGCTTGTTCTTCCTCTTGAAGATCCTATGGAGTGCTTGAGCTCCTCAATGTCTCTTCCTTGTCTTTGTTGCTCCTCTCTCATGATTCTTTGATCTTCTCTAATTTCATGGAGTAGAATGGAATGTTCTTGGTGCTCCACCCTTAGTTGTCCCATATTGGAACTCAATTCTCCTAGGGAGGTGTTCAGTTGCTCCCAATAGTTTTGTGGAGGAAAGTGCATCCCTTGAGCCATCTCAGGGACTTAATGATGAGAGGGGTCTCTTGTTTGCTCCATCCTCTTCTTAGTGATGGGTTTGTCCTCATCAATGGGGATGTCTCCCTCTATGTCAACTCCAACTGAATAACAGAGGTGACAAATGAGATGAGGAAAGGCTAACCTTGCCAAGGTAGAGGACTTGTCCGCCACCTTATAAAGTTCTTGGGATATAACCTCATGAACTTCTATTTCTTCTCCAATCATGATGCTATGAATCATGATAGCCTGGTCTAAAGTAACTTCGGACCGGTTGCTAGTGGGAATGATTGAGCGTTGGATAAACTCCAACCATCCCCTAGCCACGGGTTTGAGGTCATGCCTTCTCATTTGAACTGGCTTCCCTCTTGAATCTCTCTTCCATTGGGCGCCCTCTTTACAAATGACTGTGAGGACTTGGTCCAACCTTTGATCAAAGTTGACCCTTCTAGTGTAAGGATGTTCATCTCCTTGCATCATGGGCAATTTGAATGCCAACCTTACATTTTCCAAACTAAAGTCCAAGTATTTCCCCCGAACCATAGTAAGCCAATTCTTTGGGTCCGGGTTCACACTTTGATCATGGTTCTTGGTGATCCATGCATTGGCATAGAACTCTTGAACCATTAAGATTCTGACTTGTTGAATGGGGTTGGTAAGAACTTCCCAATCTCTTCTTAGGCTCTCATGTCGGATCTCCGGATATTCACTCTTTTTTAGTTTGAAAGGGACCTCGAGGATCACCTTCTTCAAGGCCACAACTTCATAGAAGTGGTCTTGATGCACCCTTGAGATGAATCTCTCCATCTCCCATGACTCGGAGGTGGAAGCTTTTGCCTTCCCTTTCCTCTTTCTAGAGGTTTCTCCGGCCATGGATGCCATAAATGGTTATGGAAAAACAAAAAGCAATGCTTTTACCACACCAAACTTAAAAGGTTTGCTCGTCCTCGAGCAAAAGAAGAAAGAAGAGAGTAGAAGAAGAAGAAATGAAGGAGAAGGAAATGGCTTTGTGGTTCGGCCAAAGGGGGAGAAGTAATGTTTCGATTGTGTGAAAATGAAGGAGTGAAGATAGGTTTATATAGGGGTGGAGAGAGGGGTAGGGTTCGGCTTTGGGAGGGTGGGTTTGGGAGGGAAAGTGTTTTGAATTTGAATGGTGAGGTAGGTGGGGTTTTATGAAGAATGGATGTGAGTGGTGAAGAGAAAGATGGGATTTGATAGGTGAAGGGTTTTTGGGGAAGAGGTGTTGAGGTGAATGGTGAATGGGTGAAGAAGAGAGAGAGTGGTGGGGTAGGTGGGGATCCTGTGGGGTCCACAGATCCTGAGGTGTCAAGGAAAAGTCATCCCTGCACCAAGTGGCAAGCAAAAAATGCCCTTTGTGCCAATTCTGGCGTTTAACGCCAAGTTCTTGCCCTTCTCTGGCGTTTAACGCCAGTCTGGTGCCCCTTTCTGGTGTTAAACGCCCAGAATGGTGCCAGACTGGGCGTTAAACGCCCATCTACTAGCCTTACTGGCGTTTAAACGCCAGCAAGATCTTCCTCCACGGTGTGCTGTTTTTCTTTCTGTTTTTCATTCTGTTTTTGCTTTTTCAATTGATTTTGTGACTTCTCATGATCATCAACCTACAGCAAACATAAAATAACAGGGGAAATAGATAAAATATAACATTGGGTTGCCTCCCAACAAGCGCTTCTTTAATGTCAGTAGCTTGACAGTGGGCTCTCATGGAGCCTCAGAGATGCTCAGAGCAATGTTGGAACCTCCCAACACCAAACTTAGAGTTTGAATGTGGGGGTTCAACACCAAACTTAGAATTTGGTTGTGGCCTCCAACACCAAACTTAGAGTTTGACTGTGGGGGCTCTGTTTGACTCTGTTTTGAGATAAGCTCTTCATGCTTCCTCTCCATGGTGACAAAGGGATATCCTTGAGTCTTAAACACAAAGGGTTCTTCATTCACTTGACTGATCAATTCTCCTCTATCAACATCAATCACAGCCTTTGCTGTGGCTAGGAAGGGTCTGCCAAGGATGATGGATTCATCCATGCACTTCCTAGTCTCTAGGACTATGAAATCAGCAGGGATGTAATGGTCTTCAACTTTTACCAGAACATCCTCTACAAGTCCATAAGCTTGTTTTCTTGAATTGTCTGCCATCTCTAGTGAGATTTTTGCAGCTTTCACCTCAAAGATCCCTAGCCTCTCCATTACAGAGAGAGGCATGAGGTTTACACTTGACCCTAAGTCACACAAGGCCTTCTTGAAGGTCATGGTGCCTATGGCACAAGGTATTGAGAACTTCCCAGGATCTTGTCTCTTTTGAGGTAATTTCTGCCTAGACAAGTCATCCAGTTCTTTGGTGAGCAAAGGGGGTTCATCCTCCCAAGTCTCATTACCAAATAACCTGTCATTTAGCTTCATGATTGCTCCAAGGTATTTAGCAACTTGCTCTTCAGTGACATACTCATCCTTTTCAGAGGAAGAATACTCATCAGAGCTCATGAATGGCAGAAGTAAATCCAATGGGATCTCTATGGTCTCAGTGGGAGCCTCAGATTCCCATGGTTCCTCATTAGGGAACTCACTGGAGGCCATTGGACGTCCATTGAGGTCTTCCTCAGTGGCGTTCACTGCCTCTCCCTCCTCTCCAAATTTGGCCATGTTGATGGCCTTGCACTCTCCTTTTGGATTTTCTTCTGTATTGCTTGGAAGAGTACTAGGAGGGAGTTCAGTAATTTTCTTGCTCAGTTGACCCACTTGTGCCTCCAAATTTCTAATGGAGGACCTTGTTTCAGTCATGAAACTTTGAGTGGTTTTGATTAGATCAGAGACCATAGTTGCTAAGTCAGAGTGGTTCTGCTTAGAATTCTCTGTCTGTTGCTGAGAAGATGATGGAAAAGGCTTGCTATTGCTAAACCTGTTTCTTCCACCATTATTATTGTTGAAACCTTGTTGAGGTCTCTGTTGATCCTTCCATGAGAGATTTGGATGATTTCTCCATGAAGGATTATAGGTGTTTCCATAGGGTTCTCCCATGTAATTCACCTCTTCCATTGAAGGGTTCTCAGGATCATAAGCTTCTTCTTCAGATGAAGCTTCCTTGTACTGCCTGGTGCATTTTGCATTCCAGACAGACTTTGAGAAATCAAATTGACTTGCTGAGTCAATATCTTGTTCTAAGCCAATATGGCATTCAGAGTATCAATCTCAAGAACTCCTTTCTTCTGATTAGTCCCATTGTTCACAGGATTCCTTTCAGAAGTGTACATGAATTGGTTATTTGCAACCATTTCAATTAGTTCTTGAGCTTTTGTAGGCGTCTTCTTCAGATGAAGAGATCCTCCAGCAGAGCTATCCAAAGACATCTTGGACAATTCAGACAGACCATCATAGAAAATACCTATGATGCTCCATTCAGAAAGCATATCAGAGGGACACTTTCTGATTAATTGTTTGTATCTTTCCCAAGCTTCATAGAGGGATTCTCCTTCCTTCTGTCTGAAAGTTTGGACTTCCACTCTAAGCTTACTCAATTTTTGAGGTGGAAAGAACTTTGCCAAGAAGGCATTGACTAGCTTTTTCCAAGAGTTCAGGCTTTCTTTAGGTTGTGAATCCAACCATATCCTAGCTCTGTCTCTTACAGCAAAAGGGAATAGCATAAGTCTGTAGACTTCAGGGTCAACACCATTAGTCTTGACAGTGTCACAGATTTGCAAGAATTCAGCTAAAAATTGATGAGGATCTTCCAATGGAAGTCCATGGAACTTGTAATTCTGTTGCATTAGAGAAACTAATTGAGGCTTAAGCTCAACGTTGTTTGCTCCAATGGCAGGGATAGAGATGCTTCTCCCATAGAAGTCGGGAGTAGGTGCAGTAAAGTCACCCAGCACCTTCCTTGCATTGTTGGCATTGTTGTTGTTTTCGGCTGCCATGGGTTCTTCTTCTTTGAAGATTTCTGTTAGGTCCTCTACAGAGAATTGTGCCTTAGCTTCTCTTAGCTTTCGCTTCAAGGTCCTTTCAGGTTCAGGATCAGCCTCAACAAGAATGCTTTTGTCTTTGCTCCTGCTCATATGAAAGAGAAGAGAACAAGAAAATATGGAATCCTCTATGTCACAGTATAGAGATTCCTTGAGGTGTCAGAGGAAAAGAAAAATAGAAGAATGTGAGAAGAGGGGAAGAAATTTTCGAAAATAATTTAAAAAGATTTTAAAAATATTTTGAAAAACTTTAATTGATTTTCAAAAACCAAGATTGAGAAAGAAGTAACGTGATTTTTGAAAAAGATTTTGAAATGAGAAATCAAAAAGATTTGATTGAAAACTATTTTGAAAAAGATGTGGTTAAGAAGATATGATTGGTTTTAAAAAAAATGTGATTGAGAAGATATGATTTGAAAAACATTTTAAAAAGATTTGATTTTAAAAATTAATAACTTGACTAACAAGAAAAGATATGATTCAAACATTAAACCTTTCTCAACAGAAAAGGCAACATACTTGAAATGTTGAATCAAATCATTAATTGATAGCAAGTATTTTTGAAAATGCAAAGAAATTGATTTTGAAAAAGATTTGATTGAAAAGATATGATTTGAAAAAGATTTGATTTTGAAAAGATTTTGAAAACTGAAAAAAATTTGATTTGAAAACAAAATCTTCCTTCTTGTGCCATCCTGGCGTTAAACGCCCAGAATGGTGCACATTCTGGCGTTTAACGCCCAAACCACTACCCTTTTGGGCGTTAAACGCCCAACCAGGCACCCTGGCTGGCGTTTAAACGCCAGTTTGCCTTCTTTACTGGGCGTTTTGAACGTCCAGCTTTTTCTGTGTAATTCCTCTGCTGAATGTTCTGAATCTTCAATCCTCTGTATTATTGACTTGAAAAGACACAAATTAAAAATATTTTTGGATCTTTAATAGTGAAGAATAATCAAAATGCAACTAAAATCAAATAACAATGCATGCAAGACACCAAACTTAGCAGTTTGTATACTACTCACACTAACAAAATGAGAATGCATATGAGACACATAAACACTCAAGTCAAGAGAATTTAAAAATCAGAGCAATGAAATCATCAAGAACAACTTGAAGATTAATGAAGATACATGCATGAATGCAAGAAGAACAGAAACATGCAATTGACACCAAACTTAAAATGAAACACTAGACTCAAACAAGAAATATTTTTGGTTTTTATGATTTTGTAAATTTTTTTTTGAATTTTTCGAAAATTAAGTGGAAAAAGAAAATAAAGGTATCAAAATTCTTAATGAGAATTCCAGGAATCATGCAATGTTAGTCTAAAGCTTCAGTCTAAAGAAATTAGACATGGCTGAACAAGCTTCAGCAAGACATTGCATTCAAGAGCTAAATTGATGAAAATCAATCAGCTTTGGTGATGATAAGAACATCACCTTGAAACACTAGAATTCATTCTTAAGAACTTTGAAGAAAAATACCTAATCTAAGCAACAAGATGAACCGTCATTTGTCCATACTCGAACAATTCCCGGCAACGGCGCCAAAAACTTGGTGCACGAAATTGTGATCAATACTTTACACAACTCAAATAATCCCCGGTGATGAATCCAAAAACTTGGTGTTCAATACCATGGCATAAACACAACTTCGCACAACTAACCAGCAAGTGTACTGGGTCGTCCAAGTAATAAACCTTACGCGAGATTGTTGGTATGAAGCAAGCTATGGTCACCTTGTAAATCTTAGTCAGGCAAACTCAAATGGTTATGAATGATGAATAAAACATAAAGGTAAAGATAGAGATACTTATGTAATTCATTGGTGGGAATTTCAGACAAGCGTATGGAGATGCTTGGTCCCTTCCGTCTCTCTGCTTTCCTACTGTCTTCATCTAATCCTTCTTACTCCTTTCCATGGCAAGCTGTATGTAGGGTTTCACCGTTGTCAGTGGCTACCTCCCATCCTCTCAGTGAAAATGTTCAACGCACCCTGTCACGGCACGGCTAATCATCTGTCGGTTCTCAATCAGGTTGAATAGAATCCAGTGATTCTTTTGCGTCTGTCACTAACGCCCAGCCTTCAGGAGTTTGAAGCTCGTCATAGTCATTCAATCATTGAATCCTACTCAGATACCACAGACAGGTAGACCTCCAGATTCCTTGATCAAGGTTGACCAATCTCATAGACATGTGAAGAGCGTAATGAAGAAAGATTCAAGTAGAAGAGGTTCACGAGACATCACCTCAAGGTGGCAAGGATGTTGGAGTATCAACGCTCACATTCATGGAAGACAAGTTGATATACTGGGTACAGACATAGCTCAATTGATTAGGGAGTAGAATCAAGTTAATCAAGAACTTATAATGGCGGACAGCCAACTGCAAGACCTAATCTCATGTGATCTGATCCAGTTGAAATACATAGAAAAGTCATTGATGAGGACAGCCACCTAGAAAGGATGAGCAAAGATCCATAAAATCCTGAGATGCTAAGGATGACTCCTAAATATGGAGCAAATCAACATCTAGGAGAATGAGTTACATGGACAACTAAGGGTGGAGCAAAGACATTCATTCTCCTCCATGAATTGAGAGATGATCTGAAGGCCAGGAAGCATTGAAGCTCAAGACTCTATCTTAGGAGAAAACGCCAGCTTAAGTGCAGTTCTTTAATCCTGTCATTCTGTTTCAATTCAGGCAGTTTATCTAGTGGTCTTATGATCATTATGTCAGTGTTTGCCTTAAATTATGAAAGTCTAGAATCCATCATTCTTGAATGAAAAATGTTCTTATTGAAAAGCGAAGAATGCATCAATTCAGATTTTACTCAGAAAATATTTGATATGGGGCAATACTTACAAAGTATCTGCAGTCATATATCTTGAATTTTTGTTCATGAATGTTGCTCTGAAAGAATATGAAAAAGAACATGTTCTAGGATTGAAAATCAAAAATGATTCTTAAGTAGAAAACGTGAATACAAAAAAAAAAAAAAATAAAAAAAAAATAAAAAAAAAAAAAAAGAAAATAATAATATATATTTGATCCAAGACAAAAGAGTTGCTTAAGCTCACCTCAAGACTCTACAAGCAAGTCCATTGAAAGTTCCAATTATGTGTCTGTATTATGTATCGGTGTGATACTAAGACAGAGTGCTTTGGGCCAGGCCAAGCTTCTAAAGTAGCTTGGTCAAGATCATAAACTTCTAGGAGAATCATACTTTCTGGATTGAGTTCTTAAAGCAATCATTCTTTCAAAGGATGAGTGTCCAAAACTGTTCAGAGGCAAAGCTGAAAGCCCCGTCTTTATTAATATTGATCTTCATAGATGTTTTGGAATCATTAATATCCCTTTTTATCTTATTGATCTTCAGTTCTTGAGTAGGACTTCTTGAGTGGGTGATGAGCGGATAATTTATACGCTTTTTGCATTGTTTTTAGTATGTTTTTAGTATGTTTTAGTTAGTTTTTATTATATTTTTATTAGTTTTAGTTAAAATTCACTTTCCTGGACTTTACTATGAGTTTGTGTGTTTTTCTGTGATTTCAGGTATTTTCTGGCTGAAATTGAGGACCTGAGCAAAAATCTGATTCAGAGGCTAAAAAGGACTCAGATGCTGTTGGATTCTGACCTCACTGCACTCGAAGTGGATTTTCTGGAGCTACAGAAGCCTAATTGGCACGCTCTCAATTGCGTTGAAAGTAGACATCCTGGGCTTTCCAGCAATGTATAATAATGGGAGTTCCAAATCACCTGTTCCCAACTGGCACACAAAAGCTGGCGTTTAACTCCAAGAGAAGTCTCTACACGAAAATGCTTCAATGCTCAGCCCAAGCACACACCAACTGGGCCGGAAGTGGATTTTTATGTCATTTACTCATTTCTGTAAACCCTACCTACTAGTTCTCTATAAGTAGGACATTTTGCTATTGTATTTGGAGTCTTTTGATCACTTGAATCTTTTGATCATGTTTTTATGATTGAACCCTCTATGGGAGGTTGGCCATTCGGCCATTCCTAGACCTTGTTCTTATGTATTTTCAACGGTGGAGTTTCTACACACCATAGATTAAGGTGTGGAGCTCTGCTGTACCTCGCGTATTAATGCAATTACTATCGTTCTTCTATTCAATTCAGCTTATTCTTATTCTAAGATATTCATTTGCACCCAAGAACATGATGAATGTGATGATTATGTGACGCTCATCATCATTCTCACTTATGAACGCGTGCCTGACAACCACTTCCATTCTACAAGAAAACAAGGCTTGAATGTTTATCTCTTAGATCCCTTAATCGGAATCTTCGTGGTATAAGCTAGAATTGATGGCGGCATTCAAGAGAATCCGGAAGGTATAAACCTTGTCTGTGGTATTCTGAGTAGGACTCAAGGATTGAATGACTGTGACGAGCTTCAATCTTGCGATTGTGGGCGTTAGTGACAGACGCAAAAGAATCACTGGATTCTATTCCGACATGATCGAGAACCGACAGCTAAATAGCCGTGCTGTGACAGAGCGCGTTGAACATTTTCACTGAGAGGATGGGAGGTAGCCACTGACAACGGTGAAACCCTACATACAGCTTGCCATGGAAAAGAGTAAGAAGGATTGGATGAAGACAGTAGGAAAGCAGAGAGACGGAAGGGACAAAGCATCTCCATACGCTTATCTGAAATTCCCACCAATGAATTGCATAAGTATCTCTATCTTTATTTTATGCTTTATTCATAAATCATTCATAACCATTTGAATCTGCCTGACTGAGATTTACAAGATGACCATAGCTTGCTTCATACCAACAATCTCTGTGGGATCGACCCTTACTCGCGTAAGGTTTATTACTTGGACGACCCAGTGCACTTGCTGGTTAGTTGTGCAAAGTTGTGATAAAGAGTTGAGATTGCAATTGAGTGTACCATGTTGATGGCGCCATTGATGATCACAATTCGTGCACCAAGTTTTTGGTGGCGTTGCCGGGGATTGTTTGAGTTTGGACAACTGACGGTTCATCTTGTTGCTTAGATTAGGTATTTTTCAGAATTTTTAAGAATGAATTCTAGTGTTTCAAGGTGATGTTCTTATCATCACCAAAGCTGACTGATCTTCATCAATTAGCTCTTGAATGCAATGTCCTGCTGAAGCTTGGCTAGCCATGTCTAATTTCTTTAGACTGAAGCTTTAGACTAACATTGCATGATTCCTGGAATTCTTATTAAAAATTTTGAATCTCTTTATTTTCTTCTCCATATAATTTTCGAAAAATCCAAAAAAATTTACTAAATCATAAAAACCAAAAATATTTCTGTTTGAGTCTAGTGTCTCATTTTAAGTTTGGTGTCAATTGCATGTTTCTGTTCTTCTTGCATTTATCATGCTTCTTCATTGATCTCAAGTTGTTCTTGATGATTTACTTGCTCTGATCTTTAAATTCTCTTGTTTTGTGTATTTGTTGTTTCTCATATGCATTCTCAATTTTTAGGTCAGTAGTATACAAACTTCTAAGCTTGGTGTCTTGCATGCATTGTTTATTTGATTTAAGTTGCATTTTGGTTATTCCTCATTACTAAAAATCCAAAAAATTTTTAATTTGTGTCTTTTCAAGTCAATAATACAGAGAATTGAAGATTAAGAACATACAGCAGAGGAATTACACAGAAAAAGCTGGGCGTTCAAGGCGTTTAAACGCCAGCCAGGGTGCCTGGCTGGGCGTTTAACGCCCAAAAGGTAGTGTTTTTGGCGTTAAACGCCAGAATGTGCACCATTCTGGGCGTTTAACGCCAGGATGGCAGAAGAGGGAAGATTTTGTTTTCAATTCTAATTTTTTTTCAAGTTTTCAAAATTTTTCAAAATCAAATCTTTTTCAAATCATATCTTTTCAATCATATGTTTTCAAAATTAATTTCTTTCCATTTTCAAAAATACTTGCTAACAATTAATGATTTGATTCAACATCTCAGAGTATGTTGCCGTTTCTGTTGAGAAAGGTTTAATGTCTGAATCATATCTTTCTTATTAAGCAAGTCATATTTTTAAAAAAAAATCAAATCTTTTCAAATTGTTTTTCAAATCATATCTTCTCAATCACATCTTTTTAAAACCATAACTTTTCAATCATATCTTTTTAATCACACCTTTTCAAAATAGTTTTCAATCATATCTTTTTAATTTCTAATTTCAAAATCTTTTTCAAAAATCACTTGATTTCTTTTCCACTCTTAGTTTTCGAAAATCAATTAGTATTTTTCAAAATGTTTTTAAAATATTTTTAGTTTATTTTCGAAAAATTCTTCCCCTCTTCTCACATCCTTCTATTTATGGATTAACACTATTCCTCAATGCACAATTCGAACTCTATCATTCCTTGATAAGTTCGAATTTTCTACCTCTTCCTTCTATTTTTCTTTTCCTCTGACACCTCAAGGAATCTCTATACTGTGACATAGAGGATTCCATATTTTCTTGTTCTCTTCTCTTTCATATGACCAGGAGCAAAGACAAAAGCATTCTTGTTGAGGCTGACCCTGAACCTGAAAGGACCTTGAAGCGAAAGCTAAGAGAAGTTAAAGCACAACTCTCTGTAGAGGACCTAACAGAAATCTTCAAAGAAGAAGACATGGCAGCCGAAAACAACAACAATGCCAACAATGCAAGGAAAGTGCTGGGTGACTTTACTGCACCTACTCCCGACTTCTATGGGAGAAGCATCTCTATCCTGCCATTGGAGCAAACAACTTTGAGCTTAAGCCTCAATTAGTTTCTCTAATGCAACAGAATTGCAAGTTCCATGGACTTCCATTGGAAGATCCTCATCAGTTTTTAGCTAAATTCTTGCAAATCTGTGACACTGTCAAGACCAATGGGGTTGACCCTGAAGTCTACAGACTTATGCTATTCCCTTTTGCTGTAAGAGACAAAGCTAAGATATGGTTGGACTCACAACCTAAAGAAAGCCTGAACTCTTGGGAAAAGCTAGTCAATGCCTTCTTGGCAAAGTTCTTTCCACCTCAAAAATTGAGTAAGCTTAGAGTGGAAGTCCAAACCTTCAGACAGAAGGAAGGTGAATCCCTCTATGAAGCTTGGGAAAGATACAAACAATTGATCAGAAAGTGTCCTTCTGACATGCTTTCTGAATGGAACATCATAGGTATCTTCTATGATGGTCTGTCTGAACTGTCCAAGATGTCATTGGATAGCTCTACTGGAGGATCTCTTCATCTGAAGAAGACGCCTGTAGAAGCTCAAGAACTCATTGAAATGGTTGCAAATAACCAATTCATGTACACTTCTGAAAGGAATCCTGTGAACAATGGGACAAATCAGAAGAAAGGAGTTCTTGAGATTGATACTCTGAATGCCATATTGGCTCAGAACAAAATATTGACTCAACAAGTCAATATGATTTCTCAAAGTCTGTCTGGAATGCAAGCTGCACCAGGCAGTACTAAGGATGCTTCATCTGAAGAAGCTTATGATCCTGAGAACCCTTCAATGGAAGAGGTGAATTACATGGGAGAACCCTATGGAAACACCTATAATCCTTCATAGAGAAATCACCCAAATCTCTCATGAAAGGATCAACAGAGACCTCAACACGGTTTCAACAACAATAATGGTTGAAGAAACAGGTTTAGCAATGGCAAGCCTTTTCCATCATCTTCTCAGCAACAGACAGAGAATTCTAAGCAGAGCCACTCTGACTTAGCAACCATGGTCTCTGATCTGATCAAAACCACTCAAAGTTTCATGACTGAAACAAGGTCCTCCATTAGAAACGTGGAGGCACAAGTGGGTCAGTTGAGTGAGAAAGTTACTGAACTCCCTCCTAGTACTCTTCCAAGCAATACAGAAGAGAATCAAAAGGAGAGTGCAAGGCCATCAACATGGCCGAATTTGGAGAGCAGGAAGAGGCAGTGATCGCCACTGAGGAAGACCTCAATGGACGTCCACTGGCCTCCAATGAGTTCCCTAATGAGGAACCATGGGAATCTGGGGCTCACATTGAGACCATAGAGATTACCTTGGATTTACTTCTGCCATTCATGAGCTCTGATGAGTATTCTTCCTCTGAAGAGGATGATGTCACTGAAGAGCAAGTTGCCAAGTACCTTGGAGCAATCATAAAGCTAAATGACAAGTTATTTGGTAATGAGACTTGGGACGATGAACCACCTTTGCTCACCAAAGAACTGGATGACTTGACTAGGCAGAGATTACCTCAAAAGAGACAGGACCCTGGGAAGTTCTCAATACCTTGTACATTAGGCACCATGACCTTCAAGAAGGCTCTGTGTGACCTAGGGTCAAGTATAAACCTCATGCCTCTCTCTGTAATGGAGAAGCTAGGGATCTTTGAGGTACAAGCTGCAAAAATCTCACTAGAGATGGTAGACAATTTAAGAAAATAAGCTTATGGACTTGTAGAGGATGTTCTGGTAAAAGTTGAAGACCATTACATCCCTGCTGATTTCATAGTCCTAGAGACTGGGAAGTGCATGGATGAATCCATCATCCTTGACAGACCCTTCCTAGCCACAGCAAAGGCTGTGATTGATGTTGACAGAGGAGAATTGATCATTCAAGTGAATGAAGAATCCTTTGTGGTAAAGGCTCAAGGATATCCCTTTGTAACCATGGAGAGGAAGCATGAAGAGCTTCTCTCAAAACAGAGCCAAACAGAGCCCCCACAGTCAACTCTAAGTTTGGTGTTGGGAGGCCTCAACCAACTTCTACGTTTGGTGTTGAACCCCCACATTAAAACTCTAAGTTTGGTGTTGGGAGGTTCCAACATTGCTCTGAGTATCTCGGAGGCTCCATGAGAGCCTACTGTCAAGCTACTGACATTAAAGAAGCGCTTGTTGGGAGGCAACCCAATGTTATATTTATCTATATTTCCTTTGTTATTTTATGTTTTCTGTAGGTTGATGATCATGGAAAGTCACAAAATTAATTGAAAAAGCAAAAACAGAATGAAAAACAGAAAGAAAAACAGCACACCCTGGAAGAAAACCTTGCTGGTGTTTAAACGCCAGTAAGGGCAGCAAATGGGCGTTTAACGCCTAGTCTGGCACCATTCTGGGCGTTTAACGCCAGAAAGGGGCACCAGACTGGCGTTAAACGTCAGGAAAGGGCAAGAAGTTGGTGTTAAACGCCAGAAATGGGCACCAGCCCGGCATTTAATGCCAGAATTGGCATCAAGAGCATTTTTGCTCGCCACTTAGTGCAGCGATGAATTTTCCTTGACACCTCAGGATCTGTGGACCCACAGGATCCCCACCTACCCCACCACTCTCTCTCTTCTTCACCCATTCACCAATCACCTCAACACCTCTTTCCCAAAAACCCCTCACCTATCAAATCTCATTATTCTCTTCACCACTCACATCCATCCTTCATAAAACCCCACCTACCTCACCATTCAAATTCAAACCACTTTCCCACCCAAACCCACCCATTATGGCCGAACCATACACCCCCTCTCCACTCCTATATAAACCCATCTTCACTCCTTCATTTTCACACAACCTAAACACTACTTCTACCCCTTGGCCGAACCACAAAGCCTCCTCCATCTCCTCTATTTCTTCTTCTACTCTCTTCTTTCTTCCTTTGCTCGAGGACGAGCAAACCTTCTAAGTTTGGTGTGGTAAACGCATTGCTTTTTGTTTTTCCATAACCATTTATGGCATCTAAGGCCGGAGAAACCTCTAGAAAGAGGAAAGGAAAGGCAAAGCCTTCCACCTCCGAGTCATGGGAGATGGAGAGATTCATCTCAAGGGTGCATCAAGACCACTTCTATGAAGTTGTGGCCATGAAGAAGGTGATCCCTGAGGTCCCTTTCAAACTCAAAAAGAGTGAATATCTGGAGATTTGACATGAGACCCGAAGAAGAGGTTGGGAAGTTCTTACCAACCCCATTCAACAAGTCAGAATCTTAATGGTTCAAGAGTTCTATGCCAATGCATGGATCACCAAGAACCATGGTCAAAGTGTGAACCCGGACCCAAAGAATTGGCTTACAATGGTTCGGGGGAAATGCTTAGATTTTAATCCGGAAAATGTAAGGTTGGCGTTCAACTTGCCCATGATGCAAGGAGATGAACACCCTTACACTAGAAGGGCCAACTTTGATCAAAGGTTGGACCAAGTCCTCATAGACATTTGTGAAGAGGGCGCTCAATGGAAGAGAGATTCAAGAGGAAAGCTGGTTCAACTGAGAAGGCATGACCTCAAGCCCGTGGCTAGAGGATGGTTGGAGTTTATCCAACGCTCAATCATTCCCACTAGCAACCGGTCCGAAGTTACTATAGACCGGGCTATCATGATTCATAGCATCATGATTGGAGAGGAAGTAGAAGTTTATGAGGTTATATCCCAAGAACTTTATAAGGTGGCAGACAAGTCCTCTACCTTGGCAAGGTTAGCTTTCCCTCATCTCATTTGTCACCTCTGTTATTCAGTTGGAATTGACATAGAGGGAGACACCCTCATTGATGAGGACAAGCCCATCACTAAGAAAAGGATGGAGCAAACAAGAGACCCCACTCATCATGAAATCCCTGAGATGCCTCAAGGGATGCACTTTCCTCCTCAAAATTATTGGGAGCAAATCAACACCTCCCTAGGAGAATTGAGTTCCAACATGGGACAACTAAGGGTGGAGCACCAAGAAATTCCATTCTCCTCCATGAAATTAGAGAAGATCAAAGAGTCATGAGAGAGGAGCAACAAAGGCAAGGAAGAGACATTGAGGAGCTCAAGCACTCCATAAGATCTTCAAGAGGAAGAACAAACCGCCATCACTAAGGTGGACCCATTCTTTAATTTCCTTGTTCTTTATTTTTCTGTTTTTTGAATTTTCATGCTTATGTTTATCTATGTTTGTGTCTTATGATCATTAGTGTCTTAGTGTCTATGCCTTAAAGTTATGAATGTCCTACGAATCTATCACCTTTCTTGAATGAAAAATGTTCTTAATTGAAAAAGAGAAGAATTGCATGATTTTCAGATTTTATAACAGATTAATTATTTTGATGTGGTGGCAATACTTTTGACTTCTGAATGTATGCTTGAACAGTGCATATGTCTTTTGAATTTGTTGTTCATGAATGTTGGCTCTTGAAAGAATGATGAAAAAGGAGACATGTTACTGAGGATCTGAAAAATCATAATAATGATTCTTGAAGTAAGAAAAAGCAATGAATACAAAAAAAAAGAGAAAAATGAAAAAAAAGGGGTGAAAAAGAAAAAGAAAAAAGAAAATAATAATAATAATAATAATAATAATAATAATAATAATAATAAAGTTGTGATCCAAGACAAAAAGAGTGTGCTTAAGAATCCTGGACACCTCTAATTGGGGACTCTAGCAAAGCTGAGTCACAATCTGAAAAGGTTCACCAAGTTATGTGTCTGTGGCATGTATGTATCCGGTGGTGATACTGGAAGACAGAGTGCTTTGGGCCACGGCCAAGACTCATAAAGTAGCTGTGTTCAAGAATCATCAAACTTAACTAGGAGAATCAATAACATTATCTGGATTCTGAGTTCCTATAGAAGCCAATCATTCTGAATTTCAAAGGATAGAGTGAGATGCCAAAACTGTTCAGAGGCAAAAAGCTGAAAGCCCCGCTCATTTAATTAATATTGATCTTCATAGATGTTTTTGGAATTCATTACATATTCTCTTCTTTTTATCTTATTTGATCTTCAGTTGCTTGGGGACAAGCAACAATTTAAGTTTGGTGTTGTGATGAGCGGATAATTTATACGCTTTTTGGAATTGTTTTTAGTATGTTTTTAGTATGTTTTAGTTAGTTTTTATTATATTTTTATTATTTTTTAGTTAAAATTCACTTTTTTGGACATTACTATGAGTTTGTGTGTTTTTCTGTGATTTCAGGTATTTTCTGGCTGAAATTGAAGGACCTGAGCAAAAATCTGATTCAGAGGCTAAAAAGGACTGCAGATGCTGTTGGATTCTGACCTCCCTGCACTCGAGGTGGATTTTCTGGAGCTACAGAAGCTCAATTGGCGCTCTCTCAATTGCGTTTGAAAGTAGACATCCTGGGCTTTCCAGCAATGTATAATAGTCCATACTTTCCAACTGGCACAAAAGCTGGCGTTTAACTCCAAGAGAAGTCTCTACACGAAAATGCTTCAATGCTCAGCCCAAGCACACACCAAGTGGGTCCGGAAGTGGATTTTTATGTCATTTACTCATTTCTGTAAACCCTACCTACTAGTTCTCTATAAGTAGGACCTTTTGCTATTGTATTTGGAGTCTTTTGATCACTTGAATCTTTTGATCATGTTTTTATGATTGAACCCTCTATGGGAGGCTGGCCATTCGGCCATGCCTAGACCTTGTTCTTATGTATTTTCAACGGTGGAGTTTCTACACACCATAGATTAAGGTGTGGAGCTCTGCTGTACCTCGAGTATTAATGCAATTACTATCGTTCTTCTATTCAATTCAGCTTATTCTTGTTCTAAGATATTCATTTGCACCCAAGAACATGATGAATGTGATGATTATGTGATGCTCATCATCATTCTCACTTATGAACGCGTGCCTGACAACCACTTCCGTTCTACAAGCAAACAAGGCTTGAATATTTATCTCTTAGATCCCTTAATCGGAATCTTCGTGGTATAAGCTAGAATTGATGGCGGCATTCAAGAGAATCCAGAAGGTCTAAACCTTGTCTGTGGTATTCTGAGTAGGATTTAAGGATTGAATGACTATGACGAGCTTCAATCTCACGATTGTGGGCCGTTAGTGACAGACGCAAAAGAATAACTGGATTCTATTCTGACATGATCAAGAACCGACAGCTGAATAGCCGTGCTGTGACAGAGCGCGTTGAACATTTTCACTGAGAGGATGGGAGGTAGCCACTGACAACGGTGAAACCCTACATACAGCTTGCCATGGAAAAGAGTAAGAAGGATTGGATGAAGACAGTAGGAAAGCAGAGAGATGGAAGGGACAAAGCATCTCCATACGCTTATCTGAAATTCCCACCAATGAATTGCATAAGTATCTCTATCTTTATTTTATGCTTTATTCATAAATCATTCATAACCATTTGAATCTGCCTGACTGAAATTTACAAGATGACCATAGCTTGCTTCATACCAACAATCTCCGTGGGATCGACCCTTACTCGCTTAAGGTTTATTACTTGGACGACCCAGTGCACTTGCTGGTTAGTTGTGCGAAGTTGTGATAAGGAGTTGAGATTGCAATTGAGCGTACCATGTTGATGGCGCCATTGATGATCACAATTTCGTGCACCAGTGGGTATTGAGCGCTCAGAGGGTGTGCCTTTACTGGCATTCAACTCCAGCTCTGATGGCTCTTTGGGCATTAAACGACCATGCTGTGCACCCTTACTAGCGTTAAACGCCAGTTCCCTTACCATTTTCGGCATTGAACGCCCAGCAGGGGTATCCTAAACGCCAGCTTCTCTGTCTGGTTGGGGGTTGAAGGCCTAATGAGGGGTTCCTCACTAGCATTCAGTGCCAACATCCCTGCCTATTTGGGCATCGAACGCCCAGCAACTGCTCCCTGGCTGGCATTCAACACTATCTCTGCTGCCAGGATGGGCGTTGAACGCCCAGTGAGGGCTTCCTCACTGGCGTTCAGCACCATTCTTGCTGCCAGGTTAGGTGAAAGATGGAAAACCATCGGCCAAGAATCTCTTCTCGCTAAAAGCGAATAACCTCGTTGCAAGTATAGCTCCAAGCTAACAAGTAATGCTCAAATCAAAGTTTAGTTTTCAAATTAAAATATTAAACAAGAGTAGTTAAACCTCGAGTCGTCTTCCCTAGGAACTAATGCCAATAAGCGCACAATTTTGATTGTGAGAATCAAAGGGGGTTTTCAATAAAGAAATGAACAATTAAAGAGATAAAAGAATAAGACAAAATTGCAATTAATAAACTAATAAAAGAATAAAAGAACTATGTATGTAATATGGACAAGTAATGCTATAAAGTGGTGAAAAAGGTGGTTCAAAACATAAATGGAACCTTGACTTGGGATGAGTTATTGAATCCATTCCTTGCAATAACCATAACTATGACAGTTATGATAGACTAATCTCACTAAGTCAACCCTTAACATCGAAGGATAGGTCAAGTGAGCATAATTGTTATTAATCCACAAATCCTAGCTAACGTACTAATTACCTTAGTAAGGAGCTAGCGTTAGTGGAAACAATAACAACTAACAACCCAAGAATTATCACTACATATTGGACATTATGACTCTAGTGTCCTAGGAACTTATTTCCTCCAAGCCAAGGGGTGGAAATTTAACCCATAATCAAAATTGGCATTTCATCAAACACATAGTGGGCATAATCATAAAACATGATAAAACTGGAAAAATAATAAAAACTATGAACCACAAATGATCAAAATCAACAAAGGCAATTTAATAAACATAAAATAAGCATCAAACATCAAATTCAACAACTAGGAATCCAAAATTGCAAAACTATGTATATATTGATAAAGGAAAGTAAAATATATGAAAGTGTAGATCAAGTAGTGTAATAAAAGAGAAATTAAAGAAATACTTACAATGGGAAAGCAAAATCCAAGACCAAAATTGACTATAAAATGCTACATTCAAAACCTAATTAAAACCCAAAGAGAGAATTTCCTAATCTACATTACTCCTACTCCTAATGTGTTTTTCTACCCTACAAGTGAGCTCCCTTAAATAATGTGTTGTTGCTCCTTCACATAGCTTTTGATTTCAGCATCCAAGCCTTCAGAAATAGGCCAAAAGAAGCCCCAAAATTGCGATTCATGTGTGTTTTCAACGAAGGCACGCGCAGGGACTTGTGCGTACGCACAAGTGTGTGCGCACGCACACATGCTGAAATTTCCTCTTGTGCGTACGCACACATGGCTGTGTGCTTCTCCTTTATTTTCTTCATGTTTTCTCCCAATTGCATGCCTTTCCTTCATTCTCATCAAGCCATTCCAACCTATTCTACCTGAAACCACTCATCAAAAATCATCAAGGCATCGAATGGAATGAAAGTGGAATAAAGTTGATCAAAATAAGCACAAAATAGCATATTTTTACAATTAGGCTCAATTTAGAGAGAGAACACAAAAGTATTCTATTTGGATGAATAAATGTGGGTTTATGTGATGAAATTCGCTCAAATTAATCCAAAATATATCGTTAAATATGGATTCATCATTAGGCGTTAAACGCCCAGTGATATGCTCTTCACTGGCATTCAACGCCATCATAGTCTCTCCAGATTCGGCCTCAGCCTCAGAGGTGATGGCCTTGCACTCTTCTCTTAGGTTCATTTCGGTGTTACTAGGAAGAGTGTCAGGTGGAGTCTCAAGGATCCTCTTGCTCAGTTGACCAACTTGTACCTCCAAGTTTCTAATGGAGGACTTTGTTTCATTCATGAAACTATGAAAGCTTAGAGAGGCTGGAGACCAGAGTGACTAAGTCAGAGAGGCTCTGCTTAGGGGTCTCCATATTCACTTGAGAAGATGGGAATGGTGGTCTGTTGTTGAACCTATTCTGGATCCTTCTACCTTGATTATTGTTGAAGCCTTGCTGAGGCTTATGTTGACTCTTCCATAAAAGGTTAGGATGATTTCTCCATGAAGGGTTGTAGGTGTTTCTATAGGGTTCTCCTAATAAGCACTTTTTTTAATGTCACTAGCTTGACACTTAATTGTTGAATTTTCTTCCTCTTCTTCCAGTTGGTTAAAAGAAATGTCTCCAAGGGGGGAGAGGTGAAAATTAGTGGCCCCTGATATAAATTCCTCCTAACAAGCTTTTTTTTATTGTGATTAGCTTGATTCACCTTGCTTGTTGGGGTAGAGGTTTGATTATTTTTTGCTGACCTTTCCTTCTTCATGGATATTTTCTTCTGTTTCTTGGTCAGAATCCCCTTTTCAGTGCTTTTCTTGGTTGCCTTCACTTCTTTGATTTCAAAATTTGGGTGTTGTGTGATAGTTAGAGTGTACCCTTCATTTAGAATTTCTTGGATTGGTGGTTCAATAAACTGACCTTCAATGCCACTCTCTGCTTGATTGCAGTGTAGATTCCCATAATTGTTTTCATCCCTTACAACCTCCTTTGTTTGTGCATCTTCCTCTTCTTCCATGTGTGAGGGTGGAAAGTTCTCTAATTCACTGGAGTATGAACTCCTTTGATTGATTTCCTCACTTTCTTCCATAGGATCTTGCATTATATCTCTTGGGAAGGAATTTGCTTGTTCCTCTTCCTGGGGTTGATAATCAACTTGGTGCACAAAATTGTGATCTCAATGGCGCCAACAACTTGGTACGCATAATTGTAATCTCAACTCTTTTTCACAGCTTCACACAACTAACCAGCAAGTGCACTGGGTCATCCATGTAATAAACCTTATGTGAGTAAGGGTCGATCCCACGGAGATTGTCAGCTTGAAGCAAGCTATGGTCACCTTGTAAATCTCAGTCAGGCGGATTCAAATGGTTATGGATTTTTGAAAATTAAAAGATAAATAAACATAAAATAAAGATAGAGATACTTATGTAATTCATTGGTGGAAATTTTAGATAAGTGTATGGAGATGCTTTGTTCCCTCTGAATCTCTGCTTTCCTATTATCTTCATCCAATCATGCGTACCCCTTTCCATGGAAAGCTGTATGTTGGGGATCACTGTTGTCAATGGCTACCGTCCATCCCCTCAGTGAAAATGGTCTAAATGTGCTATCACCGCACGGCTAATCATCTGTCGGTTCTCACTCATGTTGGAATAGGATCCATTGATCCTTTTGCGTCTGTCACTACGCCCAACAGTCGCGAGTTTGAAGCTCGTCACAGTCATCCCTTCCCAGATCCTATTCAGAATACCACAAACAAGGTTTAGACTTTCCGGATCTCAAGAATGCTACCAATTGATTCTAGCTTATACCATGAAGACTCTGATCGTGAACCAGAAGGCTAAGAGATATGCATTCAAGTTTTTTTTGCATGTAGAACGGGAGTGTTTGTCAGGCACGCGTTCATAAGTGAGAATGGTGATGAGTGTCACATAAGTGTTTAAACGCCAATTTACGTTATCAAAACTCAAGAAAAGTATGGACTATTATATATTGCTGGAAAGCCCTGGATGTCTACTTTCTAAAGAAATTGAGAGCGCGCCTTTTGGGTTTCTGTAGCTCCAAAAAATCCATTTCGAGTGCAGGTCGATCAGAATCCAACAGCATCAGTAGTCCTTTTTTAGCCTCTGAATCAGATTTTTGCTCAGGTCCCTCAATTTCAGCCAGAAAATACTTGAAATAACAGAAAAATACACAAACACATAATAAAGTCCAGAAATGTGAATTTTGCTTAAAAACTAATAAAAATATACTAAAAACTAACTAAATCATACTAAAAACTTTGTAAAAACAATGCCAAAAAGCGTATAAATTATTCGCTTGTCACAACACCAAACTTAAATTGTTGCTTGTCCCCAAGCAGCTGAAAACAAAAATAGGATAAAAAGAAGAGAATATATAATGAATCTCACAATATCAATGAAACTTAGTCCCAATTAGATGAGCGGGGCTAGTAGCTTTTTGCTTCTGAACAGTTTTGGCATCTCACTTTATCCTTTGAAATTCACAATGATTGGCATCTATAGGAACTCAGAATTAAGATAGTGTTATTGATTCTCCTAGTTCGGTATGTTGATTCTTGAACACAGCTACTTTATGAGTCTTGGCCGTGGCCTAAAGCACTTTGTTTTCCAGTATTACCACCAGATACATAAATGCCACAGACACAAAACTGGGTGAACCTTTTCATATTGTGACTCAGATTTGCTAAAGTCCCCAGTTAAAGGTGTCCAGAGTTCTTAAGCACACTCTTTTGCTTTAGATCATGACTTTAACCACTCAGTCTCAAGCTTTTCACTTGGACTTTCATGCCACAAGCACATGGTTAGGGACAACTTGATTTAGCCGCTTAGACTTGGATTTTATTCCTTTAGGCCCTCCTATCCATTAATGCTCAAAGCCTTGGATCCCTTTTTACCCTTGCCTTTTAGTTTAAAGGGTTATTGGCTTTTTGTTCTTACCTTTTGGTTTAAAGAGCTATTGACTTTTTCTGCTTGCTTTTTTTTCTTTCTTTTTCATTTTCGCTTTTTCTCTCTCTTTTTTTTTATTTGCAAGCCTTGTCATTCACTGCTTTTTCTTGCTTCAAGAATCAATTTTATGATTTTTCAAATTATCAATAACATTTCTCCTTTTTCATTATTCTTTCAAGAGCCAACAATTTTAACATTCATAAACAACAAGATAAAAAATATGCACTGTTCAAGCATTCATTCAGAAAATAAAAAATATTGCCACCACATCAAAATAATTAAACTAATTTCAAGATAAAATTTGAAATTCAAGTACTTCTTGTTCTTTTGTAGTTAGGCACATTTTTCATTTAAGAGAGGTGAATGATTCATGGAGTTATTCATAGCTTTAAGACATAGACACTAGACACTAATGATCATGTAATGAAGACACAAACATAGACAAACATAAAGCATCAAATTCGAAAAATAGAAAAATAAGAACAAGGAAATTAAAGAATGGGTCCACCTTAGTGATGGCGGCTAGTTATTTCTCTTGAAGATCCAATGGAACGCCTAAGCTCCTCTATGTCTCTTCCTTGCCTTTGTTGCTCCTCCCTCATAGCTATTTGATCTTATCTAATCTCATGGAGAATGATGGAGTGCTCTTGGTGCTCCACCGGTTTCTTAGTGATGGGCTTGTCCTCTTCAATGAGGATGTCTCCTTCTATGTCAATCCCAGCCAAATTGCATAAGTGATAAATGAGATGAGGAAAGGCTAACCTTGCCAAAGTGGAGGACTTGTCAGCCACCTTGTAGAGTTCTAGAGGTATGATCTCATGAACTTCCACTTCCTCCCCAATCATGATACTATGGATCATAATGGCCCGATCCACAGTCACTTCAGATCGGTTACTAGTAGGAATAATGGAGTGTTGGATGAACTCCAACCATCCTCTAGCCATAGGCTTAAGGTCCGGTCTTCTCAATTGAACCAGATTGCCTCTTGAGTCTCTTTTCCATTGAGCTCCTTCCACACATATGTCCATGAGGACTTGGTCCAACCTTTGATCAAAGTTGACCCTTCTAGTGTAGGGGCGTGCGTTTTCTTGCATCATTGGCAAGTGGAACGCCAACCTTATATTTTTCAGACTGAAATCTAAGTATTTCCCCCGAACTATAGTAAGCCAATTCTTTGGATTCGGGTTCATACTTTGATCATGGTTCCTAGTGATCCATGCATTAGCATAAAACACTTGAACCATTAAGATTCCGACTTGTTGAATGGGGTTGGTGAGAACTTCCTAACCTCTTCTTCGGATTTCATGTTGGATCTCCGGATTCTCATTCTTCTTGAGCATGAAAGAGACCTCAAGAATCACTTTCTTCTTGGCCACAACTTCATAGAAGTGGTCTTGATGGACCTTTGAGATGAATCTCTCCATCTTTCATGACTCGGAGGTGGAAGCTTTTTCCTTCCCTTTCCTCTTTCTAGATGTTTCTCCGGCCTTAGGTGCCATAAATGGTTATGGAAAAACAAAAAGCAATGATTTTACCACACCAAACTTAAAAGTTTTGCTCGTCCTCGAGCAAAAGAAGAAATAAAGAAGGGGGAGAAGAAGAAAATGGAGAAGATGGAGGGAGATAGAGATTCGGCCAAGGGGGTAGGAGAATGTTTGCGATATGTGAAAATAAAGGAGTGAAGAGGAGTATTTATAAGGAAAGAAAAAGAGAGTGGCCGAATGGAATTGGGTGGGTTTGGGAGGGAAAAGTGTTTGAATTTGAAAGTGAGGTAGGTGAGGTTTTTGGGGAAGAGATATGGAGGTGATTGGTGAAGAGAATATAGGGAAGAAGATAGGATTTGATTGGTGAGTGGTGTTTTGGGTGGAGTGTTATAGAGATGTGTGAGGGGGAGAGAGAGAGAGAGGTGGGGTAGGTGGGGATCCTGTGGGGTCCACAGATCCTAAGAGGTCAAGGATTTTTCATCCCTGCTCCTTTTAGGCGTGCAAAACGCCCTTATTGTGTAATCCTAGCGTTTAACGCCAGACTGCTGCCTGTTTCTGGCGTTAAACGCCAGCTTTTATACCTTTCCTGGCGTTTAACGCCAAGTTGTTGCTCGTTTCTGGCGTTAAACACCAGCTTTGTGCCCTTTTCTGGCGTTAAACGCCAGTCTGGTGCCCATTTCTAGCGTTAAACGCCAGTCTGGTGCCCATTTCTGGCGTTAAATGCCCAAAATGGTGCCAGACTAGGCGTTTAACGCCCATTCTGCTACTCTTATTGGCGTTTAAACGCCAGTAAGTTCCTCCTCCAGGGTGTGATTTTTTTAATGTTGTTTTTGAATTTGTTTTTATTTTTGCAGTTATTTTTGGGACTCCACATGATCATCAACCTAAAGAAAATATAGATAAATAAAAATTGGGTTGCCTCCCAACAAGCGCTTCTTTAATGTCAATAGCTTGACAGTAGGCTCTCATGGAGCCTCACAGATATTCAGAGCATGGTTGGGGCCTCTCAACACCAAACTTAGAATTTGGTTGTGGCCTCTCAATACCAAACTTAGAGTTTGGTTGTGGCCTCCCAACACCAAACTTAGAGTTTGAATGTGGGGGCTTTTTTTGACTCTGTATTGAGAGAAGCTTTTCATGCTTCCTCTCCATGTGTACAGATGGAGAACCTTGAGTCTTGAATACAAGGTAGTCCTCATTCAATTAAAGGACTAACTCTCCTCTGTCAACATCAATCACAGCTTTTGCTCTGGCTAGGAAAGATTTGCCAAGGATGATGGATTCATCCTCATCTTTCCCAGTGTTTAGGATTATGAAATTAGCAGGGATGTAAAGGCCTTTAACCTTCACTAGCACATCCTCTACTAGTCCATAAGCCTTTTTCATTGATTTGTCTACCATCTCTAGTGAGATTCTTGCAGCTTAAACCTCAAAAATTCCTAGTTTCTCCATTATAGAGAGTGGCATGAAGTTTATGCCTGACCCCAAGTCATATAGAGCCTTCTCAAAGGTCATGGTGCCTATGGTACAAGGTATTAAGAACCTTCCGGGATCCTCTTTCTTTTGAGGTAATGTCTGCCTAATCATGTTATTCAGTTCATTGGTGAGCAAGGGGGTTCATCCACCCAAGTCTCATTACCAAATAACGTGGCATTCAGCTTCATGATTTCTCCAAGGTACTTTGCAACTTGCTCTTCAGTAATATCTTCATCCTTTTCAGAGGAGGAATACATGATTTCTCCAAGGTACTTTGCAACTTGCTCTTCAGTAATATCTTCATCCTTTTCAGAGGAGGAATAGTCATCAGTGCTCATGAATGGCAGAAGTAGGTCCAATGAAATCTCTATGGTCTCTAAATGAGCCTCAGATTCCTTAGGTTCCTCAATTAGGAACTTCTTTTTGTCCAGAGGACATCCCATGAGGTCTTCCTTACTGGGATTCACGTCCTCCTCCTCCTCTCTAGCTTTGGCCACACCAAGTAAGGTTATGGCCATGCACTCTTTTTTTGGATTCTCTTCTGTATTACTTGGGAGAGTACTAGGAGGATTTTTAGTGACTTTTACTCAGCTGGCCCACTTGTGCCTCCAAATTTCTAATGGAGGACCTTGTTTCATTCATGAAACTTAAAGTAGCCTTAGATAGATCAGAGACTATGTTTGCTAAACTAGAGGAGCTCTGCTCAGAATTCTCTATCTGTTACTGAGAGGATGGTGGAAAAGGCTTGCTATTGCTAAACCTGTTTCTTCCACCATTATTAAAGTCTTGTTGGGGCTTTTGTTGATCCTTCCATGAGAAATTTGGATGATTTCTCCATGAGAGATTATAGGTGTTTTCATAGGCTTCACCCATGTAATTCACCTCTGCCATTGCAGGGTTCTCAGGATCATAAGCTTCTTCTTCAGAAGATGCTTCTTTAGTACTGCTGGATGCATTTTGCAATCCTATTCAGACTCTGAGAAATCATATTGACTTGCTGAGTCAACATTTTGTTCTGAGCCAATATGGCATTCAGAGCATCAATTTCAAGAACTCCTTTCCTCTGAGGCATCCCATTACTCACAGGATTCCTTTCAGAGGTGTACATGAACTGGTTATTTGCAACCATTTCAGTGAGTTCCTAAGCTTCTGCAGGCGTTTTCTTCAGGTGAATAGATCTACATGCAGAATGGTCCAATGATATCTTAGACAATTCAGACAGACCATCATAGAATATATCCAGGATGGTCTATTTTGAAAGCATGTCAGACGGAAACTTTTTGGTCAGTTGCTTGTATCTTTCTCAAGCTTCATAGAGGGATTAACCTTCTTTCTGCCTGAAGGTTTGGACATCCACTCTAAGCTTGCTCAGCTTTTGAGGAGGAAAGAATTTGGCTAAGAAAGCCGTGACCAACTTATCCCAAGAGTTCAGGCTATCTCTAGGTTGAGAATCCAACCATATTCTAGCTCTGTCTCTTACAACAAAAGGGAAAAGTATAAGTTTATATACCTCAAGATCAACTCCATTGGTCTTAACAGTATCACAGATCTGCAAGAATTCAGTTAAAAACTGAAAAGGATCTTCTGATAGAAGTCCATAAAACTTGCAATTCTGTTGTATCAGAGAACTAATTGAGGTTTTAGCTCAAAATTGTTTGCTCCAATGGCAGGGATTGAGATGCTTCTTTCATGGAAGTTGGAATTTGGTGCAATAAAATCACTAAGCATCTTCCTTGCATTGTTGTTGGGTTCGGCCATTACTTCTTTTTTCGAGATTCTCTGTAAGGTTTTCTCTAGATTGTTGTGCTTTAGCTTCTCTTAGCTTCTTCTTCAGAGTCCTTTCAGGTTTAGGATCTGCTTCAACAAGAATGTCCTTGTCCTTGCTCCTGCTCATATGAAAAAGAAAAGGACAGAAAAGAAGAGGAATCCTCTATGTCCCGGTATAGAGATTCCTTTATGTGAGTAGAAGAAGAATAATATAAAGAGAGAAGAGATGAAGTATTCGAACACAGAGAGGGAGAGAGAGTTCAAATTATAAGAAGAAGAGAAGAGTGTTAGTGATTAAATAAATAAATAGAAGAAGATGAGAGAGAGAGTTTTCGAAAATAATTAAAAGGAAAAGGAAAATATTTTTGTTTTTATTTTAAAATTTTGTTAGAGTTCGAAAACTAAGAGAAGAAATAAAATAAAATTAAAATTTAAAACAATTAGTTAACTAAAAAGAATTTTGAAAAAGAAGTTAATGATTTTCGAAAAATAGAGAGAGAAAAATAGTTAGGTGGTTTTGAAGAAGATAAGAAATAGTAAAACAAATAAAACGTCAATTAGTTAATTGAAAAAGATTTGAAAATTAATTTTTGGAAAGATAAGAAGTTAGAAAAGATTTTGAAATTGATTTTGAAAAAGATATGATTTGAAAAAGATATGAGTGAAAAGATATGATTAAAAAGATATGATTGAAATTTATTTCGAAAAAGATTTGAAAAAGAAATTTAGAAAGATTTGATTTTGAAAATTAAAGTTAATGACATGACTAACAAGAAATTAAAAGATATGATTCTAGAATTTAAAAGTTGAGCCTTTCTTAACAATTTTTTAAAAATTTTTGAATCAATCACATTAATTGTTAGTAAAGTTTTTGAAAATTTGAAATGAAAATAAGAAAAAAATTATGAAAAACAATTTTTTAAAATTTTTTGAAAAACATGAAATAAAAATGAAAAAGATTTGATTTTTGAAAAAGTTTTGAAAATATAAGATTTTTTTTAAATTGAAATCTTGACTTGACTAACAAGACACAACTTATTTTAAAAATTATTGACTAAGTCAACCCAAAGATTTTGAAATTTATGAGAGAAATAAGGGAAAGATATTTTTTTGATTTTTTGAACTTTTAATGATGAGAGAGAAAAATACAAAAATGACTCAAAACATGAAAATTTTGGATCAAAACCAATGATGCATGCAAGAACACTTTGAATGTCAAGATGAATACTAAGAACACTTTGAAGATCGTGATGAACATCAAGAACTTATTTTTGAAAAATTTTCAAGAAAGAAAAAAACATGCAAGACACCAAACTTAGAAATTTTCAATGTTTAAAATCTAAGGATTCAAGAATGCATATGAAAAAACAAGAAAAGACACAAAACAATAAAATGTAAAGATCAAACAAGAAGACTTACCAAGAACAACTTGAAGATCATGAAGAGCACATGCATGAATTTTTCGAAAAATATTTTTAGAAAATTATAAATAAAATGCAATTGACACCAAACTTAAAAATTGACACTAACTCAAACAAGAAACACAAAATATTTTTTGATTTTATGATTTTATAATTTTTTTTGTAATTTTTTGAAATTTTTTTCTCGGAAAAACGAAAAAGAAGAGAAAAAATTTTTTTGAAAGATTTTTTTCTTTTGAAAATAAAATAATGGTTAAAACAAGAAGAAAATTACCTAATCTGAGCAACAAGATGAACTGTCAGTTGTCCAAACTCAAACAATCCCCGGCAACGGCGCTAAAAACTTGATGCACGAAATTGTGATCTCAATGGCGCCAAAAACTTGGTACGCACAATTGTAATCTCAACTCTTTTTCACAACTTCGCACAACTAACCATCAAGTGCACTAGGTCGTCCAAGTAATAAACCTTACGTGAGTACGGGTCGATCCCACGGAGATTGTCGGCTTGAAGCAAGCTATGGCCACCTTGTAAATCTCAGTCAGGCAGATTCAAATGGTTATGGAGGTTTGAAAATTAAAAGATAAATAAACATAAAATAAAGATAGGGATACTTATGTAATTCATTGGTGAAAATTTCAGATAAGCGTATGGAGATGCTCTGTTCCCTCTGAATCTTTGCTTTCCTATTGTCTTCATCCAATCATGCGTACCCCTTCCCATGGCAAGCTGTATGTTGGGGGATCACCGTTGTTAATGGCTACCGTCCGTCCTCTCAGTGAAAATGGTCCAAATGCACTATCACCGCACGACTAATCATCTATCGGTTCTCACTCATGTTGGAATAGGATCCATTGATCCTTTTGCGTCTATCACTACGCCCAACAGTCGCGAATTTGAAGCTCGTCACAGTCATCCCTTCCCAGATCCTACTCGGAATACCACAGACAAGGTTTAGACTTTCCAAATCTCAAGAATGCTGCCAATTAATTCTAGCTTATACCACGAAGACTTTGATCGTGAACCAGAAGGCTAAGAGATATGCATTCAAGCTCGTTTGCATGAAGAACGGGAGTGTTTGTCAGGCACGCGTTCATAAGTGAGAATGGTGATGAGCGTCACATAATCATCACATTTATCATGTCCTTGTGTGCGAATGGATATCTTAGAACAAGAATAAGCATGAATTGAATAGAAAACAGTAGTAATTACATTAATACTCGAGGAACAGCAGAGCTCCACACCTTAATCTATGGTGTGTAGAAACTCTACCGTTGAAAATACACAAGGGATGATGGTCCAGGTATGGCCGTGAGGCCAGCCACCAATGTCTAAGATAACATAAAACTTATCAAAGATCCCAGCATATCTAATACAATAGTAAAAGGTCTTATTTATACTAGACTAGTTATTAGGGTTTACAGAAATAAGTAAATGATGTAGAAATCTACTTCCGGGCCCACTTGGCGTGTGCTTGGGCTGAGCATTGAAGCTTTCATGTGTAGAGACTTTTCTTGGAGTCAAACGCCAGTTTGCAGCCTATTTTGGGTGTTTAACTCTAGCTTGTAACCTGTTTCTGGCGTTTAACGCCAGAATAGGGCAGGGAGTTGGTGTTCGAACACCAATTTGCGTTGTCAAAACTCGAGCAAAGTATAAACTATTATATATTTCTGGAAATCCCTGGATATCTACTTTCCAAAGCAATTGAGAGCGTGCCATTTGGGTTTCTGTAGCTCCAAAAAATCCATTTCGAGTGCAGGGAGGTTAGAATCCAACAGCATCAGCAGTCCTTTTTCAGCCTCTGAATCAGATTTTTGCTCAGGTCCCTCAATTTCAGCCAGAAAATACCTGAAATCACAGAAAAACACACAAACTCATTACAAAGTCCAGAAATGTGAATTTTTCTTAAAAACTAATAAAAATATACCAAAAACTAACTAAATCATACTAAAAACTATGTAAAAACAATGCCAAAAAGCGTATAAATTATCCGCTCATCACAACTGCACATATTTCTCTACATTTTTGATACCCGTCCTTATATCATGTATGAATTCTTTCATGAAAAGCTCAAGAGCTGATGGGAATAAGGAGATGGTGGCTCTTGATATGAATAAGAATGGGATGATAGTTCTTAATAAGAGTAAAAAGAGGATGGTTCTTGGTATGAATAGGGAAATGGTAGCTCTTGATATGGGTAGAAAGATGATGGTTCTTGATATGGATAGAGAGGTGGTGGTTCTTGGTATGAATAGGGAGATGGTGGTTCTTGATAGTTGGAACATGGAGCACTAAACTTTCTTTGGTTTTGACTTCGCCAACCAAAATTCGGGTAGTTCCCCCATCCATAATAATAAGAATCACTCCTTGCGTGTGAGTAGTTACCCATGTGATCTCTCTGCATTATTTTTCTTAGCACAAAATACCAAAAAGAATTAAACCCAACATGTGGTAAATAAGAAAGCAAAGAAGAAAGAAAATAAAGAAAAATAAAATAAAAGATAAAAAAATAAAAATAAAAGAAAAATAAAATAACTAATAAACAAAAAGGAGTATAAAATATATTTTTTTTAAAATTTAAAGAAATAACTTAAATGAAATTAAAGCAAAAATGTCTAATCTAAGAAATCAAACAACCAGAAGTTGTCAATCACAGTCAATCCCCGGCAAAGGCACCAAAAACTTGGTGCGGAATTTATAACCCACAAACTAATCGGCAAGTGCACCGGGTTGTACCAAGTAATACCTCATGTGAGTGAGGGTCGATCCCACGAGGATTGATGGACTAAGCAATAATGGTTAAATGATTTACTTAGTTAGACCAACAGAAAATGGTGTTTTGAGTTCAAATGAATTAAACAGTAAATTTAGAATATCAGAAAGTAAGCAGTATTGAAGTTGTGAATAATATATGGAGAAACAGTTAAGGCTTTGGAGTTATCTATTTTCCAGATTGACTTTTCTTACTAACTATTTTAATCATGCAAGATTCAATTCATGGCAAACTATATGTGACTAAACCCTAATTCCTTAGACCTTTTTAGTCTCCTCTAACTCTCATTAATCGCCAATTCCTTGGTCACTTAATTCCAATTAGAGGGTGAAGTTCAATTCTAGTTATATGCCACAGAAATCCTAATTATCCAAATATAAGAGGATTATATGTCACGTATCCCGTTAGTCTAGATAATTAGAAATTTAAGAGAATATGTTTTCAAGTTGTTGTTCAAGTAAAGAGCTTTTCCAAGTTATACAAGAACTCAATTAGAACAAGGGTCATACTGTCGTTCCACCCAAATTCATAAGATAAAGAATGAAAACAATTCTTGAATTATAAATCAGTACATGAATTAAAATAGAAAAATAATAGTATCAATCCAGACAATAAACAGAGCTCCTAACCTTAACAGTGGAGGTTTAGTTGCTCATGGTTCAGAGAAAAAACTAGGGTTCTGAAAAACTGTAAAGTGCGGAATGAGGTCTAAGAGAGGAGAGTAGCCTGAAGAGCTGATTCTTTTCCCTTTTATATCTAATCCTAATTAATGTAAAATATATTTTCTAAAACTAAAATAATATATTTTTCTAATTATAAATAAAATAAAAATTAAATCAAAATAAATTAACTTCACGCGTAGCCTTGTATGAGTGCATGGGGACCATTGGGCTCATTAAGGTCCACGCTGAACTTGGAAATTCTCAATTTCAGCGTGGATGAGGCAGTGTTGATTCATTGGTTTTCTCCTTAAGTCCACGTTGAACTTGAGCTTTTTCAAGTTCAGCGTGGGGTGATATGCGATGGACTCCTTTGGTGCGTTAGACTCCACGCTGAACTTGAAAAAGCTCAAGTTCAACGTGGAAGAGGCCAAGAATGCTGGAGAAGAAGTATGCACTATTATACATCGTTGAAAAGCAGTGGACGTTAGCTTTCCAATGTCGCTAGAATTATGTCAGTTAGATCTCTGTAGCTTAAGTTATTTCTGTTTGAGTGCAAGGAGGTCGGGGTTGACATCATCATTTGCTTTCTTCCTTTTCTGCTACAAAACTCCGTCAAATCCATCCAAATGCTACCTGAAATAAATAAAAATTGCAAACAACTTAAAGTAGTATTCATAGTGGCTAAAATTAATTAAATCTTAATTAAACTCAACAATTTGAATGCAATTTCACTAGGAAAAGAAAGAGAAGATGCTCACGCATCAGGTACTACCAGCTGCAGTTTGTATTCCAGTTAAATGCTGAGAGATCATATTGACCTAGTGGGTCAAGATTTTGTTCTGAACCAATATGGCATTCAGAGTATCAACCTCATGAACTCCTTTCTTCTGAGGGATCCCATAGTTTACAGGTTTCCTCTTAGAGGTGTACATGAATTGGTTGTTTGCAACCATCTCAATGAGTTTGCTTGCTTTTGCAGGCGTTTTCTTCAAGTAGAGTGATCCACCTGCAGAGCTATCCAATGAAATTTTGGACATTTCAGACAGACCATCATAGAACATGCCTATGATAGACCATTTTGTGAGCATGTCAGGAGGACATATCCTAATCAGTTGCTTGTATCTTTCCTAAGTTTCATAAAGGGATTCACCTTTTCTTTGTCTGAAGGTTTGAAGTTCCACTCTTATTTTGCTCATTCTTTGAGGGGGAAAAAATTTAGCCAGAAAAGCATTAACCAACTTTTCCCAAGAGTCTAGACTCTCTTTTGGTTGAGAATCCAACCATATCTTAGCTCTGTCTCTTACAGCAAAGGGAAAGAGCATAAGTTTGTAGACCTCAGGGTTTACTCCATTGGTATTTACAGTATCACAGATATGCAAGAATTTTCAACTAAGAACTTATGTGGATCTTCCATTGGAAGTCCATGGAATCTGCAATTTTGTTGCAGAAGAGAGACTAACTGAGGCTTAAGCTCAAAATTATTTGCTCTAATAGCAGGTACAGAGATACTTCTGCCATAAAAGTCAGAGGTAGGCATGGTGACGTCACCAACAACCTTTTTTATCCTCCTTTAGGTTTGGCCATGTCCTCAATTTCTTGTTCAAAATTTTCTGAAAGATTTCTTCCGGAGTGTTGTGCTTTAATTTGTTTTAAGCTCCTCCTTAAAGTCCTCTCAGGTTCAGGATCAGGATTTAAGAGAGGCTCTTTATCCCTGTTCCTGGCCATAAACAATAAAAGAAGAAAAGAAAAAAAGGAAGCTTCTATGTCTGATTTGAGTATTGAAGGCTCCCAATGAGATGTGAAGAAAGAAGATAAAGATAGAAAAGTGAAGATGGAAGATGAGAGAGGAGACGAGTTCGAATAAATAGAAGTAAATAGTAGAAGAATTAGAAATAGAAAAGATAAACAAGAATTAAAATATTTTTATTTTTATTTTTATTTATTAATTAATTTCGAAAATACAGTTAAAAATTAAAAAGAATTGAAAATTAGTTAGTGAATTTTCGAAAAAGAGGAGAGAGAAATAGAAGGAAATTTTCAAAAATTAAGAGAGAGAAAAATTAGTTAGGAAGTTTTGAAAAAGAATAGAGAGAAGATAAGTAATTAAAAAGATTTAAAAATAAGATAAGATATAAGATTGGAAAAGATTTGAATTTAAAATTTAAATTTAGAAAAGATAAGAAAAGATAAGGTAAGAAATTAAAAAGATTTAAAAGAGATTTGATTTTTAAAATTTGATATTAGTAAAGGTAAGATAAGAAACAAAAAGATTTGAAAAGGATTTAAAAGAAAGATAAGATTTGGAAAAAGATTTAATTTTAAAGTTTGTATTTTGAAATTTTAAAATTTGAAATTTTAAATTTGAAATTTTAAACTTTAAATTTTAAATTTTGAAATTTGAAAAAGATAAGATAAGATTTTGAAAAAGATATGATTTTTAAAAAAGATATGATTTTGAAAAGATTTGATTTTTGAAATTAATGAGGAAAGAGAAAAACAAGTAAAAGACACAAAACTTAAAATATTTAAATCTAGGACCCCAAGTTTTTGAAAATTTGAAGGAAAAACATAAAGGGATACCAAACTTAAAAACTTTAAGATCAAAACAAGAAGAAAACACAAGAACACTTTGAAGATTGAGAAGAACACCAAGAACAAGACTCAAAAAATATTCAAAGAACATAAGAACATGGAAAAGACACCGAACTTAAAGATTGACACAAGATTTAAAAAAAGAAACTATTCGTGAAAATTTTTAGAAAGAAAGACTCTAGATTTTTGATAATTTTAACCAAGAACACAAACAAAGGACTCAAACCAAAAACAAAGATTAAACAAAGAAAAGAAAAGTATTTTTGAAAAAGGTTTTAATTTTTTCTGAAAATAAAGAAGAAGAAAATAAAAATAAAAGACTCAAACAAAATAAAATAAAATACCTGATCTAGGGAACAAGATAATTCGTCAGTTGTCCAAACTCGAACAATTCCCGCAACGGCACCAAAAACTTGGTGCACGAATCCCCACACTTGTACAATTGTACCAACAAGTGCACTGGATCATCCAAGTAATACATAAGCGAGTCAGGGTTATCTTGCAGGTCTTAGTCAGGCGAATCAAGAAGTTGTTGGTTTTGATTTGAAAGATGGAATTAAATTGATATGTTTACAATGATAATCATAAAACATAGATGGATGAGGCTTGGAGTTGCTTTGTCCTTCTGGATTAACTCTAGTCTTACTGTCTTCATTGCTTGTGAATGATTCCTTCAATGGCAGGATGTATGTGATCAATGCCTTTCTTGAGAGGTCGCAAATACTCCTCCAGATCTAAACACCAGGGTTAGTGCGCATCCAGTCTGATTGAGGGTAAAGCTCCTGCAATCCAATCTCCTTAATGATCCTACTCAAAATGCCATAGACAAGGTCAGATCTTCCAGATCAGAGAACGCTGCACCTTTGGATTCTAGCCTCTACCACAGAGACCCTAATCTCCCCATACCTCGGCTGAACTGGTGGCTCGAGAAGTTCCCAACAAGGTCGTGGATTAGTCGTATGAGAAATGTATAATCAAGCTGGCGGTTTATGCTTTCCAATCACATATTCCCACGAACCCAAGTAAACACGGGTGGTTGTCAGGCACGCGGTCTTAGTATGATGAACGGAGCTGGTTGTCACAGGCCATCCCATTCACCATGTTGAAGAACGAATATACATCTTAGAATTAAATCAAACACGGATTGAAAAAGAACAATAATACTTTTATTAATTCATAGAACTCAGCAAGGCTCCTCCCCTCAACCTAGGAGCTTTAGAAACTCATACTGATAGGAAATACAATGATAAACAAAAATATGGTGTAAAAGTGGCTGAAGATTCTTAACAAAGAGTAATCTTCTACTTTAATACTAAACTAATGACTAGTAAGGGTAAAATAGTCTTTTTAGTGCTAAAATTCACTTCTAGGGCCCATTTGGTGAGTGCTTGGGCTGAGCTTTGATAAAATCCACGTGCTAGGAGACCTCTAGGGCATTGAATGTTGCCTAGGGGGTTCCCTTTCGGCGTTTGGACGCTAGTCTCTTCTCCTTGGACGCTGGATGCCTGAAAAAGGGCAGGAGGCTAGCGTTGGACGCTAGTTTTGGGCCTTCTAATCTGAAGCAAAGTATGCACTATTATGCATTGATGGAAATCTCTAGAAGTCAGCTTTCCATAGCCATTTAGAACACTCCATTTGAACTTCTTTAGCTCCAGAAAAGCTCTTCTGACTGCAAGGAGGTTAGATCCGAACAGCATCTGCAGTGCTTTCTCTGTCTCTGAATCAGTCTTTTGCTCCAGCTCCTCAATTTCAGCCAGAAAACACCTAAAATTGCATAATAACACACAAACTCAAATCGTTGAAAAATGATGCCAAAAAGCATATAAAATATTCGCTCACCAGTCATAAATCTCCTGTGCTTCAGATCAAATGCTGTATGGCCGTGGTCATCCAATCTGAATGAGGGTGAAGCTCTAGCAGTTCATCCTCTTTGGGGATCCTACTAAAAATGCCATAGACAAGGTCAAATATTCTGGATAACAGAATGCTGCTCCTTTGGGTTCTAGCCTTTACCACAGAGACCCTAATCTCCACGTAAATCAACTGTATTGGGGTCTCGAGAAGTCCCCAACAAAGTCGTGGATTGGCCGTCTGAGAGATGTATAATCAAGCTAGCAGTTCGATGCTTTTCAGTGACTTATTCACACGAACCCAAGTAGACACCGGTGGTTGTCAGACACGCGGTCTTGGTATGATGACCGGAGCTGATTGTCACGGATCATCCCATTCACCATGTTGAAGAACGAATATACATCTTAGAATTAAATCAAACACGGATTGAAGACAAAAAGTAATACTTTTGTTAATTCATAGAACTCAGTAGGGCTCCTCCCCTCAACATACGAGGTTTAAAAACTCATACTCATGGGAAAATCCAATGAAAACCAAAATATGATGTGCGTGTGGCTGAAGATCCTTAACAAAGAGTGATCTTCTACTTTAAATACTAAACTAATGACTAGTAAGGGTAAAACAGTCTTTAGTGCTAAAATCCACTTCTAGGGCCCACTTGGTGAGTGTTTGGGCTGAGCTTTGATGAGATCCACGTGTTGTGAGGCCTCTAGGGCATTGAACGCTGGCTAGGGGGTCTTCTTTAGGCGTTTGGATGCTGGTCTCTTCTCCTTGGGCGCTGAACGCCTAGAAGGGAGTAGGAGGCTGGCGTTGGACGCCAGTTTTGGGCCTTCTAATCTGAAGCAAAGTATGGACTATTATACATTGCAGGAAAGCTCTAAAAGCTAGGTTTACAAAGCCATTGAGAACGATCTATTTGGACATATGTAGCTCCAGAAAAGCTCTTCCGAGTGCAAGGTGGTCAGATTCGGATAGCATCTGCAGTGCTTTCTTTGAACAAAAACCTATGAAAAGTTAATAATAATTAAACAAAACATACTAAAAACTATATGAAAATGATGCCAAAAAAAGTATAAAATATCTGCTCATCACAACAACAAACTTAAACTATTGCTTGTCCCCAAGCAACTAAAAACACAGTAGGATAAAAAAAAGAGTAAGATACAATAAATCTCAGAGTTTCTAATGAAGCTCAGTTTCAATTAGATTAGCGGGACTTAGTAGCTTTTTGCTTCTGAATAGTCTTGGCATCTCACTATCCATTAAAACTCAAAAATGCTAGTCTCTTTGGGAACATAGAATCTAGATAATACTATTGACTTTCCTAGTTCAATTCTTTTTTATTCTTGAACACAACTTTCAGAGTCTTGGCCGTGACCCTAAGCACTTTGTTTTCCAGTATTACCACCAGATACATAAATGCCACAGACTCTTTAACTGGGTGAACCCTTTTGGATTGTGATTCAGCTTTGCTAGAATCCCCAGATAGAGGTGTCTAGAGTTCTTAAGCACACTCTTTTTTGCTTTGGATCACAACTTTAACCACTCGATCTCAAGCTTTTCACTTGACACCTTCACGCCACAAGCACATGGTTAGGGACAACTTGGTTGAGCCGCTTAGGCCAGGATTTTATTCCTTTAGGCCTTCCTATCCATTGATGCTCAAAGCCTTTGATCCTTTTACCCTTGCCTTTTGGTTTAAAGGGTTATTGGTTTTCCAATCTGCCCTCTTTTTCCTGTATTTTTTGGCAGTAATGGATTTTTCTGCTTTTTATTATTAATTTTTTTGCCAATTTTTGTTTCTTTTTCGCATGCATATTATGTTTTTTCTTTTGCAACATATTTTTTCTTTTTCTTTTGCTGCTTTTTCTTGCTTCAAGAATCAATTTTTGAATTTTTCAGATTATCAATAATATTTTTCCTTTTTCATCATTCTTTCAAGAGCCAACATTCTAAAATTCCAATTTCAAATATGCACTGTTTATTCATACATTCAGAAAACAAAAGCAATACCACCACATCAAAATAATTGAACTATTCTTATTTTAAACTTGAAATTCATGTATCTTTCAATTCTTTTAAATTAAAATTTTCTTTTTAAGCAAGGTGAGAGATATATGGAACATTTTACAACTTTAAGACATCAATGCAAATGATCATGCAACAAGAACAGATAACACAACATAACAGAAAATAGAAAAATACAATAGGAAATGAGATAAAGAGAACGAATCCACCTTTAATGGTGGCGGCTAGTACTCCTCCTTGAGGATCCAATATGATGCTTGATCTCTTCAATGTCACTCTTTTGCCTTTGTTGTTCTTCCCTTATAGCCCTTTGATCTTCTCTGATGGATCTTTGGTATTCCCTTATTTCATTAAGGATGGTGGAATGCTCTTGATGCACTGCCCTCAATTGCTCCATATTAGTACTTAGTTCTCCAAGAGAAGTATGCCATTGATCCCAATAGCTTTGAGGAGAAAAATACATCCCTTGAGGCATCTTAGGGATCTCATGCTGAGGTGGTTGCACAAGCTCTTGTGCATGCTCTCTAGTTTGCTCCATCTTCTTCTTAGTCATGGGCTTGTCCTCCCCAATGGAGATTGTAACGACCCAATTTTCAGTATGTCTTAATCATACCAAAAACTGAGCGCTACCAACTTGTCTTCCTAATTATTATCTATTATTTATTATATGTGCCTGATTCGTTGTTAAAAACATAGTTTTTTATGAGGTACTTTTTTTTAAACGTTTGGGTTAGTAGGCGGATTCATTCATAATCAATTCACAATTGATAACAGATAAAACAGTTATAAACAACTACACATAAATACATCTCAAGCAGTTGATAACATTTCGTGATCCAACCTTTATTAGAGTATAGACTTTGAGTTAGAACACCCCTAGATATAGCTAGATAATAACTATATACATATATACGTACAACATCCTAGGCCCTAACATGTTCAAGAAGTCCCTAAGTTGGCACCTAGGCTAGCCTAGACTCTATACTCACCTAGTCCCTCTAAACTACTAAAGCGAGGGAAAGTATGTTCTAAGTCTTCAAAACTCAAGTCAAGTGGAACATCATCAAAAGGTGGAACATCATCTACTATTCCTCTGCACGATCAGTCATTGCCATAAGACGTCTCTCTGTTACCTCATCAAGTAGCCACGTAATAGGAGTCTCGTACACAGGATTTAAGTTAAAGTTTGCATACAAACGGGGTGCGGGCATTGGCTGGTCTCACAGTATATACATATAAACAGGTAACGGAGTTCACTCTAGACTCAGAAGACTACCTAGAGCGGAATCCTCTTTGTGGAACGATCATCAATGAACTACGGAAGGGTACTCTTGCTTCCATCTGAGGGGGAAGGGATAGAGAAAGGGTAAAAACTGGGGAGTTCTTAGTAGGGTCGGGGTTATTTGTTAAGTTCATTATTTCTGTGTTGTTTCACAGACGAATAGTAGAATAAAGAGAGGCAGTAAACAGACGATACAGATAAATAGAGAAAATAGAGAAAACAGAAAATAGAACACAAATAGAAGAATACAAGAAAGTAAAATACAGACACAGTGAATAGAATACAAACAAAGAAATCATACATTCAAACAACAATCATAACAGAGAAAATGCACAACCAAGTATGATGCATGTCTGTCTTATGCAGGCCATGAGCTCACGGGTCGGTTTACACCCTGCAGCCCGACATTACCCAAGAACTAGTCCTAGATATGGCTTATTCTCTGTAGGTGAACTTTAGCCTATAGAAATAGCACTCCCATAAGTGAACTTCGGCTTACAGGAATAGTCTAACCACAACACAACAACTTTCTGTAGGAGAAATTTGGGCTACAGAAATGGCACCCCTGTAAGTGAACTTCGGCTTACAGGAATCAAAACTTCTGTAGGTGAACTTCGTCCTACAGAAGCAACACCTTGAGATACACAATTGATATTCACTGTAAGTGAACTTCGGCCTACAGGAATAACAACGCTCTGTAGGTGAACTTGGGCCTACAGGACCTCTAGGGCCAACAGAAAAGTAGCAGATGAACATACAACAGAATATCATGCCACAAGGCTTAACTATATTTTTGTACTCTTTTCCTCTATTCACTTTGTTATATTACTCTTTTCTCTTTGTCTCTTTAATCGTCTCTGGTTACTCTTTTCTCTGTATCTCTTTACTCTGCTCTGATTACTCTTTTCTCTGTTTAACGTATGCATTTATAGCTTATGTAAATTTTGGTATGAATAGTTAGCCTGTCCCAAGTATAGGTTCATTAAGTCTATACTGAAACAGTTTAACTTTTCATATTATACCTAACCCTAGTCGCAACTCAAGGACTAACTATGTTGCCCTAGTTTATTCACTAATGCCAAGCTATTTTTCTGGCATTAAAACTTTACAGAATTTTCTTTGGTTTTTATCTTTTCTTTAACTTCTTATCTTTCCTTTATCTTTGCCTCACTATCATGTTATTACCATTCCCTAAGTGTTTTATGACGGTAATTCTGAAATTCTGCGCTTAAAGTTGTCTTTCTAAAGCTTTTATAGAAAACTGCCTTTTTTGCATTATTTTATCATTAAATTTTGAAAATTACCCCTCTTTAACTTGTAACCTTTTAAATTCACTTTTTACCACCTATAACTTTTAATATTTCAACTTCAACCACCCTAACTTTCAGAAATTACCAAATAACCCCCCAAACACCAAAAATTTTACTTCCTTGCCCTTTTAAAGATCTAAAGCCTATTCTTCAATGTTCTTCATCACACTCAAAGTGTTCATCATGTTCTTCATAAATTCTTCAGATTCTTTCTCTGTTTTCACCCGTTTTTCAATCTTTTCAGCAACCGATTTTTACCAAAATTCAAAATAAAATTGCAGCCACCAAAACCCCATCTTTTCTACTTGATTTTAACACAAATTGAACCCCAATTTAAGGGTTAGGGTTCGTTTTTCCAGCATCCCTCAAGAACAAAATTCATAGCTTGAATATCATCAAATTTCATCAAAATTTCAACAAACTTTCACCGAGAATAACTCATATAAGCAATCAATTTCAAGTATAACCAAACCATATCATAATCACACATCTCAAACACAACTAATCAAGATTAATTTCATCAAACCCTACCTTGATTTGCTGCTCCAAATCCGCTTACTCTTTGAAGTGTTCTTAAAGCACTTTTTCCTCCTAAAACACATCAAGAACAACTTTGAATCCATAAACCCTCAACTGACCAAACCTTAATCAACATGTTAGGAAGGGATTCCTCACCTTAAACTTTTTGGAAATTGAAGATTCTTGGCTCACAAGCCAACCTAAGCAAGAGATCTAAGGAAGAACATCAAGAAAATACTTGTTTAAGCATGTTTCCTTGAAAACCGAATTGAAGAGGGAGGGAGACAGCCATCTCACCTTATGTCTAGCCTTAATATGTTATATGGTTATGTAGAGGAAGAAGAAAGGATCATTTTGGTGAAATCGGAGTTTTGATTTGAGTTTTAGTTCAGAAGAAATCAAGCTTTGAAGATTTACGATCCAAGAACTTTCTCTCCTTTTTCTCTTGATGATTTTCGGCCACAATGAGCAAATGAGGAAGCCTTGGAGGTCTTGGGAGTGTAAGGTGAGTTTTGATTGGTTGGCTTGGAGGTGGATTAAAATAATATTAAAATATCTCAGGTGTATAACTACTAAAACTAGATGTATCGGAACACTTGTAAAAACATATCTAAAAATTCCTTTCTAATCTACTAGCATAAATGACACTAGTAACATATTTAATATGAGAATAGAACATGTATGATGAGGCCTTAGCATTGCTAAAGTCATCAGAGAATGATGGTGCTAGGCTGCACCAGTAAATTGTGAATCTGATTAAACTGATTTCCTGTTTTTAACTAAAACAGACCAGGTAACATTATAATATCATTCAAGCATCTTCTAAAACTAGTATAATGATAATATTATAATATTATCTCTCTTCTCTCATGAATCAAGTCTGGTTCATCAAACAGAGACTATTTACGAAAACTAGAATAAAAACTCCTAACTGATACAGTTCAAAAACTAGGTTCTTCGTGATTGCATTATCAAGCTTGTCTAGAAGAGGTGCTAGCTTAAAGGTGACATAATGACAATGAGGATTGAGATGCTTGATGATACATTATAAGTATTCCCTTTACTGATCTTTCAGAGAAATTCGTGCCTTTAGAAAAGATCTTGTGTACTCAAAAAACGGAGTTGTTACAAAGATATCTCCCTCTATGATAATTCCAGCTAAATTTCATAGATGACAGATGAGGTGTGGGAATTCAACCTTGCATTGGTGGAAGGCTTCTCAACTATCTTGTACAATTCTTGAGGAATCACCTCATGTTCTTCCACCTCACTTCCAATCTCAATGGATCATGATGGCCCTGTCAATAGTCACTTCTGACCGGTTGCTAGTGGGGATGATGGAATGTTGGATGAATTTCAACCATCCTCTAGCTATGGGCTTGAGGTCAAGCCTTCTTAGTTGAATGGGCTTGCCTTGGGAATCCCTTTTTCACTGTGCTCCTTCCACACAGATGTCTGAGAGTACTTGATCCAGTTTCTGGTCAAAGTTGACTCTTCTAGTGTAAAGATGTGGGTCTCCTTGCATCAGAGGCAAGTTGAACGGCAACCTCACACTTTCTTGAATTCTCCCTTGGATCATAGTGCTCTAATTCTTTGGATTTGGGTTTACACTAATGTCATGGTTTCTAGTAACCCATGAATTAGCATAGAACTCTTACACCATTAAAATCTCAACATATTGAATGGGATTAGTTAGGACTTCCCAACCTCTTCTCTGGATTTCTCTTCGGATTTTTGGATACTCATTCTTCTTGAGCCTGAAAAGGACCTCACAGATCACTTTCTTCTCTGCCACTACTTCATAGAAGTGGTCATGATGGGCTTTGGTGATGAATCTCTCCATCTCTCAAGATTCAGAGGTGGTGGTTGCTGCATTTCCTTTCCTCTTTCTAGAGGGTTCTCCAACCTTGGGTCCCAATAAATGGTAATGAAAAGAAAAAAAGCTAGGTTTTTTCAATACCAAACTTAAAACTTTTCTCGTCCTCGAGCAAAAATAAAGGAAAGAGAAGAATGGAGTAGAAGAAGAAGAAAATAGAAGGAAATAGAGGGAGAGAGAGGGCTTGGTCGTAGGGCTTATGAGTGTATGAGAGGTGTGTGTATGAAAGGTTATGAAGAGGGGATTTGTAGGAGTGGGTTAGGGTTGGGTACGGCCAAGGGTGGGTAAATGCATGGGAAATTTGATTTTGAAGTGGGTGGGGGTTGGTGGGAGTTATGATGGTTTTTGGGAAGTGATATGGATTTGATTGGGCTAGGGTTTATAGGGAAGTGTGTATGGGAAAGTGTGAAAGTAAGTCTGGTAAGTGAAGATGCTCTGAGACCCACTGGTCCTGAGAGGTTAGGGAATTCAGATTTCCTGCCCTCTGCACTGGCGTTTGAACGCCCAAGGTCTACTCCCTGGCTGGCGTTCAACTTCAACAACACTCCATCCAGAATGTTCTCTTTTCACTGCTGAATTTTCTATCTCTGTTTTGATTGCTGCATATGATCATGACCCTAAAAAATAAATTAAAAAAAACAAAATAAAAGAAAATAGAAATAATTAGTTAAGGTTGGGTTGCCTCCCAACAAGTTCTCCTTTAACGTCATTAGCTCGACGGTTACCTCCTTATGGAGGTGAGTATGGGCTCAAATTTTTGCCTCTTACAGTGAACTTCCTTCCTGTCTTCTCAAGAATCAGCTCTACATGCTCTAGAGACAAGATACGACTCACTGTATGAGGTATGACTAGTTTCATGGTGAAGACAACTCTTATGCCAGGTGAGAGGCTTTCAGTTGGGACTTTCTTGTCCCTCCAGCCTTTAGGTACTTTCTTTCTAGTACCTTTAGAGCTTGTTAATGAATGCCTAACACCAAATTCAGAATTGATGTTTGGGGGCTCAATAAAGCTTTGCACAGAAAGAAAGGATTGGAACATTAGGTGTTGCACCATGATCTTTTTCTTTTCAGAGGGAGAATTAGGATTGGACATCTTAAATAAGATGTAGTCCTCCCCTAATTGGAAAACCATTTCTCCCTTTGCCACATTAATCATGGCATTTGCAGTAGCTAGGAAAGGTCTTCCTAGGATGATATAATCATCCTCATCCTCTCTTATGTCCAACACTGTGAAGTTTGTAGGGAAGTAGTGGTCTTCAACCTTCACCAAGACATCCTCTACTAAGTCATATGGCTTCTTTATTGACTTGTCTGTCTTCTCTAGTGAGATGTTTGCAGCCTGCACCTCAAAGATTCCTAGCTTCTCCATTACAGAGAGTGCCATGAGGTTGATGCTTGACCCTAAGTCACATAGGACCTTCTTAAAAGTCATGGTGCCTACAGTGCAAGGAATTAGAAAGCGTCCAGGATTTGGAAGCTTCTGAGGTACCTTCTGCTGAACCAAAGCATTGAGTTCTTTGGAAATTAGTGGAGGTTCTTCCTCTAAAGGCTTTGTACCAAATAGCTTGGCATTCAAGTTCATGAGAGCTCCTAGGTACCAAGCAACTTGCTCCTCCCTAGTATCTTCATCCTCATCAAAGGATAAGTATTCATAGGAACTTATGCACTGCAAAAGTGCATGCAAAGGAACCTCTATGGTCTTTATGTGAGCCTTAGCTTCCTTTAGTTCTTGGATAGGGGTTTCTTGCATGGGAATTGAGCACTCAAAGGGTGTTCCTTTACTGGCGTTTAACACCAGTTCTGTTGGCTGTTTGGACGTTGAACACCCATGTTGTGCACCCTTACTGGTGTTAAATGCCAGTTCCTTTGTTATTTTAGGCGTTGAACGCCCAGCAAGGATTTCCTGGCTGGCATTCAATGCCAGCTTCCCTGTCTGGTTGGGCGTTGAACGCCCAGTGAGGGCTTTCTCACTGGCGTTCAGCGCCAGAGTTCCTGCCTGTTTGGGTGTTGAACGCCTAGCCAGTGCTCCCTGGCTGGTGTTCAACGCCAGCTCTGCTGCCATGATGGGCGTTGAACGCCCAGTAAGGGCTTCCTCACTGGCGTTCAGCACCAGGCTCTTGGCCATTGTCGGCGTTGAACGCCCAGTAAGATCTTCCTCACTAGCATTCAATGCCTTCTCAGTTTCTCCAGATTCAGCCTTAGCCTCAAAGGTGATAGCTTTGCACTCTTCTCTTGGGTTCATTTCAGTATTACTGGGAAGAGTGTCTGAAGGAGTCTCTGGGATCCTCTTGCTCAGTTGACCAACTTGTACCTCTAAGTTTCTAATGGAGGACCTTGTTTCATTCATGAAACTATGAGTGGTCTTAGAGAGTTTGGAGGCCAGAGTTACTAAGTCAGAAAAGGCTTTGCTTAGGGGTCTCCATATTCCCTTGAGAAGATGGGAATGGTGGTCTGTTGTTGAACCTATTCTAGTTCCTTCCATCTTAATTTTTGTTGAAACATTATTGAGGCTTCTGTTGATCCTTCCATGAAAGGTTAGGATGATTCCTCCATGAAGGATTGTAGGTGTTTTCATAGGGTTCTCCCATGTAATTCACCTCCTCCATGGTGGGTTGATCAGGATCATAAGCATCTATATTAGGAGATACTTCTTGGGTACTGCCAGTTACAGTTTGTATTCAAATTAAATGCTGAGAGATCATATTGACCTGCTGGGTCAAGATCTTGTTCTGAGCCAATATGGCGTTCAGAGTATCAACTTTAAGAACTCCTTTTTTCTAAGGGATCCCATGGTTCACAGGATTTCTTTCAGAAGTGTACAAGAATTGGTTGTTTGTAACCATTTTAATGAGTTCTCTTGCTTCTGCAGGCATTTTCTTCAAGTGGAGTGATCCACCTATAGAGCTATCCAATGAGATTTTGGACATCTCTGACATACCATCATAGAACACGCCTATGATAGACCATTCTGAGAGCATCTCAGGAGGACACCTCTTGATCAGTCACTTGAATCTTTCTCAAGCTTCATAGAGGGATTCACCTTCTCTTTGTCTGAAGGTTTGAACTTCCACTCTAATTTTGCTCATCCTTTGAGGGGGAAAGAACTTAGCCAAGAAAGCATTGACCAGATTTTCCCAAGAGTCTAGACTCTCTTTTGATTGAGAATCCAACTATATCTTAGCTCTGTCTCTTATAGCAAAGGGAAAGAGCATAAGCTTGTAGTCTTCAGGATTCACTCCATTCGTCTTAACAGTATCACAGATCTACAAGAATTCAGCTAAGAATTGATGTGGATCTTCCAGTGGAAGTTGGTGCGTGTGTACGTAAAACCCACACTATTCGTACAGCACCAGTACCAGCAAGAGCACTGGGTCGTCCAAGTAATACCTGAGTGAGTCAAGGTCGATCCCACGAGGATTGTGGCTTGAAGCAAGTTATGGCTATCTTGCAGGTCTTAGTTAGGCAAAATCAGAACTTGTTGGATTAAGTATATGGAGTTGGATGAAGTATCATGAAACTTATGAAATGGATACTAGGAATTATATGATGGGAATAGAGTTAAGAGTAGGAGTTGCTTTGTCTTTCTGAATTAACTCTGGTACTACTGTCTTCTTTGCTTGTGAATGATCTTCTTCTATGGCAGGCTGTAAGTGATCAAAGCCATTACCCATGGTCATTGATCTCCTTTGCTACAGAATGAACACCATTGGTCGTGGTCATCCAATCTGACGAAGGGTGAAGCGCATAACAAGTCATTCTTCTGGCGATCCTACTCAAAATGTCATAGACAAGGTCGAATCTTCCAGATCAAAGAACACTACTTCTTTAGATTCTAGCCTATTGGTGCGCGAAATTGTGAACTATACTTTTTCACAACTCTCATAATCCCCGGTCATGAACCCCAAAAACTTGGTAGTTCAGTACCATGGCATTACACAACCTCGCACAACTAACCAGCAAGTGCACTGGGTCGTCCAAGTAATAAACCTTACGCGAGTAAGGGTCGATCCCACGGAGATTGTTAGTATTGAAGCAAGCTATGGTCATCTTGTAAATCTTAGTCAGGCAAACTCAAATAGTAATGGTGATGAACGAAAATAACACAAAGGTAAAGATAGAGATACTTATGTAATTCATTGGTAGGAACTTCAGATAAGCGCATGAAGATGCCTTCCCTTCCGTCTCTCTGCTTTCCTACTGTCTTCATCCAATCCTTCTTACTCCTTCTCATGGCAAGCTTAAGCAAGGGTTTCACCGTTGTCAGTGGCTACCTCCCATCCTCTCAGTGAAAGCGATTGCATATGCTCTGTCACAGCATAGCGGAATTCATCTGTCGGTTCTCAATCAGGCCAGAATAGAATCCAGTGATTCTTTTGCGTCTGTCACTAACGCCCCGCCCTCAGGAGTTTGAAGTACGTCACAGTCATTCAATCATTGAATCCTACTCAGAATACCACAGACAAGGTTAGACCTTCCGGATTCTCTTGAATGCTGCCATCAGTTCTCGCCTATACCACGAATACTCTGATCTCACGGAATGGTTGGCTCGTTTGTCAGACGAGCACTCGGTTGTCAGGCGATCAACCATGCATCGTGCAATCAGGAATCCAAGAGATATTCACTAGAGCCTTGATCGCTTGTAGAACAAGAGTGGTTGTCAGTCACCTTGTTCATGGGTGAGAATGATGATGAGTGTCACGAATCATCACATTCATCAAGTTGAAGAACAAGTGATATCTTGGATAAAGAACAAGCGGAATTGAATGGAAGAACAATAGTAATTGCATTAATACTCGAGGTACAGCAGAGCTCCACACCTTAATCTATGGTGTGTAGAAACTCCACCGTTGAAAATACATAAGCATAAGGTCTAGGCATGGCCGAATGGCCAGCCTCCCAATGATCTAAGATAGCATAAAATGAAGATAGCTACCAAAGTCTCCAAATACAATAGTGAAAGGTCCTACTTATAGAAAACTAGTAGCCTAAGGTTTACAGAAATGAGTAAATGACATAAAAATCCACTTCCGGGCCCACGTGGTGTGTGCTTGGGCTGAGCAATGGAGCATTTTTCGTGTAGAGACTCTTCTTGGAGTTAAACGCCAGCTTTAGTGCCAGTTTGGGCGTTTAACTCCCATTTTGGTGCCAGTTCCGGCGTTTAACGCTGGGATTTCTGAGGGTGACTTTGAACGCCGGTTTGGGCCATCAAATCTTGGGCAAAGTATGGACTATCATATATTGCTGGAAAGCCCAGGATGTCTACTTTCCAACGCCGTTGAGAGCGCGCCAATTGGGCTTCTGTAGCTCCAGAAAATCCACTTCGAGTGCAGGGAGGTCAGAATCCAACAGCATCTGCAGTCCTTTTTAGTCTCTGAATCAGATTTTTGCTCAGGTCCCTCAATTTCAGCCAGAAAATACCTGAAATCACAGAAAAACACACAAACTCATAGTAAAGTCCAGAAAAGTGAATTTTAACTAAAAACTAATAAAAATATACTAAAAACTAACTATATCATACCAAAAACATACTAAAAACAATGCCAAAAAGTATACAAATTATCCGCTCATCACAACACCAAACTTAAATTGTTGCTTGCCCCCAAGCAACTGAAAATCAAATAAGATAAAAAGAAGAGAATATGCAATGAATCTCAAAAACATCTGTGAAGATCAGTATTAATTAGATGAGCGGGGCTTTAAGCTTTTTGCCTCTGAATAGGTTTGGCATCTCACTCTATCCTTTGAAATTCAGAATGGTTGGCTTCTTTAGGAACTTAGAATCCAGATAGTGTTAATGATTCTCCTAGTAAAGTATGATGATTCTTGAACAAAGCTTACTTATTGAGTCTTGGCTGTGTCCCAAAGCACTCTGTCTTCCAGTATTACCACCCACTACTAGAAAATGGCTTAATAAAGACAGATTTACAGACAGATTTGGTTTATATTACAGACGAATTTTTAGTTACCGACGGAATTACTGACGGATTTTGTCCCTCTGTAAAGCCTCGTCGGAAATTAGTTACCGACGGATTTTTTTCTGTCGGAAAATTACCGACGGATTTTTACCAGTTACCGACGGATTTTCCCTCTGTAAATTTTCCCTCCATTTCCTGAAGAAGACGAACTTTCCGACGGATTTTCCGTCTGTAATTACAGACAGATTTTTCGACAGATTTTCCGTCGATAATTACAGACAAATTTTCCGACGAATTTTCCCTCGGTAATCACAGACGGATTTTCCGACAGATTTTTTGTCTGTAAATTTTTTTAGATTACAGACAGAAAATCTGTCTGTAAATCTGTCAGTAAGATAAAATGAAATTTTTTTTAGATTTTTCATTGTAAAACAAACCTGTTTTATACAAAATAATATAAATTTAATAATTACAATTTTTTATCTAATTAGTATTCAAATATTTATAATATTACAAAAAATAAACAAATTCATCATATTATAAAGCTAAAAGAAAAGTATTATAAACAAGCAAGTCAATATAATTCAAAACATAAACAAAGTGTATTATCAACTATAATCCTCAGTATATTGTTCAACCATACTAAATTTATCAACTATAGTCCTCAGTGTCATCTTCATCCCCATCATCATCATAGTCTTCATCCGAAGAGATTGAAGGTGGCGGCGGTGGCGGTGACGGTGGAGCAGTAGTGGAACTACTTGACGCTCTAACCTTCTTGTAATAGCTAACATAAGCCTCATTCCATCTCTTCTGTTTCAGCTTTTCCTTCTTGGCCTTTTCAATTGCCCGTTCTAACTTTTCTAACTTCTTTTGAGTCTTTTCCAAAGGAGCCAAGCGTGTATCTAACAACTTACTAATACGCTCATCTGTCTGTTGAGTAACACGTTGAAAAAGCTCTTCATTGAGATTATGAATCTGTTCTCGCAAATCAGGAACAGAATTTTGATTTGTAGATGCTCTTCCAGATACAGAGTTGGCAGAAGTGGTTCTAGACTTAATAGAGCTAGAAAAGAATGCTCCTTTTCCGTAAACTCGATTCTTCTTTTGCCCACCACACACTTCCTCCCAAATCAAGTCTTCATCAATTGGTGGTAGCTCCATTCCTTGTGCTTGAGCCTCAACATGTTGGGCCTGAACTTCTGCTAACTTTTTTATAAACTTCTCCTGTTGCAGAATGATTATTAGCAATGCTATTTAATTTGCATACTATATCAAGTTATGAAAATATTTATTAGGGAATCAAGATGGAATGGAACAGATGCAATCGGAGTTTATCTTACACCTATGATGTCACAAGCACTGTACCATATCACAAGTATCTTATTAACAAAGACTATAAAGTTTTGATTTACAGGTAAAATATATATTTACACAGTTATACATCGTACACATTGTTTATAGCTCTAATTAATTATTAAATTCACATCACCATGTGGAGTATACAGTGGAGATCATGATGCAGTTATTCCATATTTGGGTACAATGACATGGATAAAATCTCTGAATTTGTCGCTCAAACGAGACTGGTTACCGTGGTATGTAGGTGGACAAGTAGGAGGGTAAGTACACTTGATTATATTTACATCCTCTACTAATTAACAAGTATATAAAAACATAAACATAAACTAACATGTATTTCTGTAGATATACATTGCAGTATACACAGGGGAATTATAACCTAGTGTATGCAACTGTGAAGGCAAGATAAAACATTTAATTATATTTGACACACTGATTTAATTTCTTATGGAGAAATTAAAATAAATAATGTATTATAATATTATTAAACATACAGAAGATTTTCACAGTTCAAATCATCAAATGCATGGCAGAACAAAAATCAATTATAACAAGGTGAAACAAAATACAATGCTTGCTTTTTAAGAAACAAGAACTTTACTCCCCTAAAAAATTAGTTAAACTTATATTAGATGCTTTCTTAGGTTATCATCCATAAAACCACAAGTTAATCAATATGCCACAAACTCAGAAATCTAACAGAGCATGAGAAGTAGGTCCAAAACCAGCAAGTACATATATTGTCGTATAGAATTAGACACATATTTTTCAGATATGTAAATTAAAACACATGTTTCTTTGCTCAGATCTGGAAGAAATTAGAGTTTCATTTTGCTTGAAATGTTAAAAAACAAAGGTACTATAACTCTGGTTTTTGGATGTAATTCTGTTATAAAAACAAAATTAAAAAACACAACTACTACTACTAATAATAATAAGTAACAGAGAAGAAACTAAATAGTAGTAGTGAAAAATCTATCTACTTAATATTTATACTATATCTCACATGAGTGTCTTGAGAGCGTTTGTCCACCCATTTAGACTTGTCACTTTTAAGTGTGTGGGTTTCCTTGAAGACTTCCTCATGAGTTGGTGTACGGTCTAACTGCTTCTTCTATTTCACATAAACACAGAATAAAAAATTTTTATATAAATAAATGTCTATTAAATAAGATCTAAAGCCACTTAAATTATGTTACCATCCTCTCTATAGTTGAGCTCAGTGGAATAGAACCACCGCAATGGACAAATAAGATCTGGAACCAATCTTTGTTTTGTGACAACATTAGGAACCGATGCAGTTTCTGATGGAGGAGATGTACTAGAGCTTCCAGGTGTCTCTGAATCAACTAATAGGCTGGAATTGCGAGACGGAGGAGGAATCGAAATTGGAAGAGGGGGTGGTGGAGGGCCCATACATCCTGGAGTAGGCCAAGTTGGTGGAGGAAGACCAATGTAGCCTGGATTAGGCACCATCAAATATGGTTGCTGGGTAAGTGGTCCTGACTGAAAATCTGGCACAACTGAAGTCCCAGAAGAGGTGGAGTTGGTGGTAATAGCGGCTGCGGCGGTGGTTCGAGAACCTCTATGACCCTTGACACCTTTACCCTTGACCCGAGGAGCCATGATCTACATATATTAAAGACAAAATTAAAATAACACAAGCTAAAATAATATTAAAGATGAAACCAGCATGCATTCCATCAACTGATTTGCTCCGCATGCATAGTTGGCCTTTACTTCTATACACAATCATTGGCCAATGGCATATAGGCATACAAGTACAAAACTTACTCGAGATAATCAGAAGATCAAACTCTTAGATCAAACCCAAGGGAGTCTACAGAAATAAGTTGTGCCTCCTGCAACAAATTGAAACAAGAAGATCAAATTGATCATAACTGGTTGTAACGAAAAGTAATATTTCTAAAGAGAGTAAGGAATTCAGCAATAGGAACCTGCCATCATCATCACCATTTCCTTTTAAAGAGATAGTTGCAGCTGCATTTTTTTATGCAATGTGGTTAGGGGCAATATTTGATATTATTATTAGTTTCCAGAAGGATTTTATGGCCAAATGAAGTTTATGTATTATCCTGTCGTTAATATATATAACCTGCACCACATAACAATTCTACTTGATGCCTTTTGTAAAATCTCATCATATATATGATCTTTAACTAATAATGATGATTAGTTTTTGTTTTATAGAATTAATAAGTAGTGTATAGGTACGCGATTTTTGATATAACATCCAACAACAAAGTGATTTGACAGAGTAGTGTATATAATTAATGTGTCAAAAGACAAAGGAAATTAAAGTAGTATTGTAACTCATGGTGCGAGGAGCTTGCTTGTGATCTTTCATAAAATAATGTGCATAGTGTGTGTGATCACCACAGTACTTAATTACTATCTTAGTATATATATATATAAGAGCAACAAGTACCTCATTCCAAGATTATTTATTTGTTTATAAAATTTAATTTCTTATTATTAAATGTCCCAAAAATTGAAATAAAAGACCCAAGGCACACCCAATCCAATAGGGAATCCAAGTCCTTTGCAAAGTCAAGGGAGTACCAGTCAAGCAACTTTGGATTTATCAACTTGTTCCCCTTTGTGATGCCAACTGCCGCCTGTAAATACTCTCTCTTTGCTGCTTCTAACTCTTCATCAACTTTTGATGCTGTGTAAACCCTCACCTGAAGGAAGAAATTTGTTTTTTTTTTTATTATACTACACGCCAAATGTAGAAATGAAAATCTGAAATGAAAATCCAACATATACTACACGCCAAATGTAGACAAAATTACAAGATAATATAGTTCAGGAGTTCTATGGTCTGAAATCTGAAATATGAAAAACCTGAAAAGTGAACAATTAATTAAAGACATATATGTAACAACAATTTAAACTGCACAGAATATTATAGGACTCTGACATATATTATAATCCTCACTTTCATGACCCTGCAATGAAAACTTTTTTGTACAAAACAAACAGCTCTATGATGAGCTAGCTGGCATTCATTCTCTACTCTCACTGACAAGTTTAATTTATCTAATTATCTAAATACAGTCCCAATCTTTGCTTCTCTTTAGATTAATGAAACATCAACCTAAATACAGAACTGGATTTTAAATTAGCCATGGAAAAATCCAGAACTGGGATTAGATTAGTCATGGATTAAACACAGTAGCAGTTGCACATTTTTTTAGATTATAAAACACATTTTTTTAGAGAGCAGTGATAATGGGTGTGGGACAGAGTTATGCTTTAAATATATTGAATTTTTAAGACAACTAGATTAAGTTACATGACAACTAAGACATACAAATTAAGAACAATATATGTAAAGAACAATATATATAAGCTAAAATAATACAAGCTAAAAATGATTACCCTATTAAAAATCAATATCATCATCAAAGTCTGCAACATCATCATCTTCATTTTCATTAGCCCCAGAACTAGAGCCGATGGACAATTCGACAATGCGGTCCTCTCCAAATGGAGACTTAAGACTGATAGGAGGCTCGGTGTCAGAAATCCTAGAAGGATTGCTCTCATCCGCTTGATAAGCTACATCATTCTCTTCCTCATCCTCCTCTACATGTACATGATTGATTTCAATTCGACCTCTTGATTTAGTGTTTACAACAACACGCCACATAGACTTGCACAAAAGAAAAACTAATATTCCAAGTTATAGATCTCGAATTTTACATGCACAAAAGAAAAACTAATATGAAGAAACAAAAACTTTATTTCTCAAATCATACATAGCTCTAACCATTTTAAGTAGCAATTGCCAACATGGAAAACTTCACAGAAAGATTTTGAACATAAAAGAAAAGAACGTGTCTGTTTTATGCAGCATACTAAAAAATAACACAGAATTCGCTAAGTAATTCTTTAACCAAATTTTAAAATCAAAGAAGGAGGAGGAGGAGGAGATGGCATAACGTCCAAACTTATTTTAGAGATTGAGTTGATAAAATCATAAAATTGCATAGTGATTCAGATCTGAATACTTACGTGGATGCCAAGCTGAAACACAGTGTCGCAGATTCACTGTTCTGGCTCTTTGAACAAATAAATAAAGAAAACATTTAAGTACACACCATCAGTTGCTTGAATCCTTTCATGTGGGGTTGCATTTGATGGAAGTTCTTTCTTGTATACAGCAAATGTGAGGATAATGCCTAGACGATTTGTTTTGAGCAGCCTGAAGGGAGCAGTTAAGACTCCTTTGCCTGACTCTCTTGCACGCAACACATTTTCCCGGTCTTCCTGTAGATGAACAAGTGAATAACTTCAAATTTGGTAGCCATATATCGAAAACATCAAACGTGAACAATCACTAACAGTTAAGCATTCTGATGTCCACAAAGTTATACTATTCAATTCTCTATACTCCATAAGGTATCAACTCATGCAGATGAAAGAATAGGGAGAGAAAGAGAATTGAAAAAGTATCAATGTTGGAACATAAATAGTTTTGGGAATAAGCTAACAAGTGTTTAAGACCCCATAGAAGCCTTTAAAGCGAAACCTTGACTTCTCCTGCAAACATTAGAGCGAGACGTATGAAATCACATGGAAAAAAAGAAGACAAAACAAAGTTTCATTGGCTTTCATGACAATAATATTAACTTAGTAAGTATGTTGTTCTTAGTTCAAATAAATATAGCTACAAAAACACAGCAAATCAGTCTAGTATAGATTTAGCTACCATAACTGTGATTCCCAAATATCAAATATCAGCCTATAGAATAGTGTGATTAGATAAGTTATGAAACAAGAAAAGATTGAAATATTCAACCAACCAAAATGAAATGGCCAGAGATTAGAATACTAGTATAGATTTAGCTACCATGACTGCGATTGCCAATGATCAAATATCAGCCTATAGATTAGTATGATTAGATAATTCATGAAACAAGAAAAGATTGAAATATTCAAGTAACCAAAATGAAATGGCCTGAGATTAGAGTCAAACTGCATAGCCATATCCAAATTGTGAAAGGTTATTGTTTTAGTTTAGAAAACTAAATACTTCTATGATAAACCTTGGATGTAAATTCTTTTTCCTTTTTGGTTTAGAAGAAAACTAGAAATCCAAACAATAAAAAATGATCCTAAATGAGTCCTTCATTTTCTAATATGTTCTTCAAGTAATTATTTGCCATACTATAACATGGAAGTTCTTTCTTGTATACAGCAAAACGAATCAGTAAAGGAAAGAAATATAAATCAATTGAAGAAAAAAGAGTCTCTAAAATCCAAAGCATGCAGTTTTTCAACAGAAGAATTCCACTTTATTTATAACAGATTCATGATAAAAGATATTATAGCATCTCAATTGGCCCAAAAAACTCAATAGCTTATGGTAGTTTCATAAACACCTAACAGTTAAACATATGATTGATCTTCAGTAAGCTTTAATTCTTTTAATTTCTTGTCTGGAGATGTCTCACCAACACTTTATTCAGTTTTTTAATCTATTTTTCCACTAATCATAAATGTTACAACACTAAGAACCTTAACATTGAGCAAAATCCCTCAAAAAAAATGTTGAACATAACAATAACAACACAATAAGAAAACTCATCAGAAGAAACACCAAGAACAAAAACAAAAAATAAAAACTAAGAAATAGGAAAAAAATCTCAAATCTTACCTCAGAAATAAAGGAAAAATGGCGTATGGAGGAGGTGTGGAAGGAGGGGCACAATGTGATTGTCGACGACCTCGGTTCGTGGCTCAATGATGGAACTCAATGATGGTTCGTATGGTCCATTGCTATTTGGCTGCAGAACCACCGCAATCTACTGAGGAACATGCGACACCTCGGTTCGTGGCTCTTCAGATCTACTTCCAATGGAGGAGTGAAGGAACGGTCATGACTCGTGAATGAAAGCGAGGAGGAAGGGCAGTGGCAGAAACACAACGGCGACACAGAGAGAGAAGGAGAGCGCTCGAACAGAGGAGAAGGCTGTGGGGTTGCGAGGCTGTGGGGTTGCGGAGAGCTGCGATGGCTGATGCGGGGGCTGCGTGGCTGCAGCGGCGGTGGCAGAGACTGCGGTGGCTGCAGCGGCGAAGAGTTTAAGGGGGATTAGGGTTCCGAGAGTTTAAGGAAGAGTTTAAGGAAAAATGGTTATGCAGAGTGTGAATGGAGTGTTTAAGGGATTAGGGTTCTCAATGTTTCCGACGGAAAATTTAAATTACGGACGGATTTTCCGTCTGTAATAATTTAGTAAAAACGCAGCGTTTTGTCTATTTAATTACAGACGGATTTTCCGTCTGTAACCATTTCTCACTGAAAAAAATTAATTTTTCCGACAGAATTATAGACGGATTCTCTTTTCCGTCTGTAATTTATGCTAATCTATTTTTTTTGTTTTCCGACAAAAAAATTCCTCTAAAATTTTGTCTGTATTTCAGTGGGATAAAATCCGTCGGAAATATCCGTCTGTAATAACTAATTTTCTAGTAGTGACCGGATACATACATGCCACAGACACATAATTGGGTGAACCTTTTCAGATTGTGACTCAGCTTTGCTAAAGTCCCCAATTAGAGGTGTCCAGGGTTCTTAAGCACACTCTTATTTGCCTTGGATCACAACTCTTATTTCTTTCTTTTTTCTCTCTCGTTTTTTTCGTTTCTTTTTCTCTTTTTTTTCGATTTTTTTTTCTTTTTTCGAATGCTTTTTTTTTTTTTGCTTCAAGAATCATTTTAATGATTTTTCAGATCCTCAATAACATGTCTCCTTTTTCATCATTCTTTCAAGAGCCAACATTCATGAACCACAAATTCAAGATACATATGCACTGTTTAAGCATACATTCAGAGAACAAAAATATTGCCACCACATCAAAATAATTAAACTGTTATAAAATTCAAAATTCATGCAATTCTTTTTCTTTTTCAATTGAGCACACTTTTATTCAAGAAAGGTGATGGATTCATAGGACATTCATAACTTTAAGGCATAGACACTAAGACACTAATGATCACAAGACACAAACATGGATAAACATAAGCATAAAATTCGAAAAACAGAAGAATAAAGAACAAGGAAATCAAAGAACGGGTCCACCTTAGTGATGGCGGCTCTTTCTTGCTCTTGAAGATCCTATGGAGTGCTTGAGCTCCTCAATATCTCTTCCTTGTCTTTGTTGCTCCTCCCTCATGATTCTTTGATCTTCTCTAATCTCATGAAGGATGATGGAGTGTTCTTGATGCTCCACCCTTAGTTGTCCCATGTTGGAACTTAACTCTCCTAGGGAGGTGTTTAATTGCTCCCAATAGTTTTGTGGAGGAAAGTGCATCCCTTGAGGAATCTCAGGGATCTCATGATGAGTGGGGTCTCTTGTGTGCTCCATCCTCTTCTTAGTGATGGGCTTGTCCTCCTCAATGGGGGTGTCTCCCTCTATGTCAACTCCAACTGAATAACAGAGGTGACAAATGAGAAGAGGAAAGGCTAACCTTGCCAAGGTAGAGGACTTGTCCGCCACCTTATAGAGTTCTTGGGCTATAACCTCATGAACCTCTATTTCTTCTCCAATCATGATGCTATGGATCATGATAGCCCGGTCTATGGTAACTTTGGGCCGGTTGCTAGTGGGAATGATTGAGCGTTGTATAAACTCTAACCATCCTCTAGCCACGGGCTTGAGGTCATGCCTTCTCAATTGAACCGGCTTTCCTCTTGAATCTCTCTTCCATTGGGCGCCCTCTTCACATATGACTGTGAGGACTTGGTCCAACCTTTGATCAAAGTTGACCCTTCTAGTGTAAGGATGTTCATCTCCTTGCATCATAGGCAAGTTGAACGCCACCCTCACACTCTCCGGACTAAAATCCAAGTATTTCCCCCGAACCATAGTAAGATAATTCTTGGGATTCGGGTTCACACTTTGGTCATGGTTCTTGGTGATCCATGCATTGGCATAGAACTCTTGAACCATCAAGATTCCGACTTGTTGAATGGGGTTGGTGAGAACTTCCCAACCTCTTCTTCGGATCTCATGTCGAATCTCCGGATATTCACCCTTTTTGAGTGAAAAAGGGACCTCGGGGATCACCTTCTTCAAGGCCACAACTTCATAGAAATGGTCTTGATGCACCTTTGAGATGAATCTCTCCATCTCCCATGACTCGGAGGTGGAAGCTTTTGCCTTCCCTTTCCTCTTTCTAGAGGTTTCTCCGGCCTTAGATGCCATAAATGGTTATGGAAAAACTAAAAGCAATGCTTTTACCACACCAAACTTAAAATGTTTGCTCGTCCTCGAGCAAAAGAAGAAAGAAGAGAGTAGAAGAAGAAGAAATGAGGAGAAAGGGAATGGCTATGTGTTCGGCCAAAAAGGGGAAGAAGTAGTGTTTAAGGTGTGTGAAAATGAAGGAGTGAAGGAGGGTTTATATAGGAGAGGGGAGAGAGAGGTTCGGCCATTTGAGGGTGGGATTGGGTGGGAAAGTGGTTTGAATTTGAATGGTGAGGTAGGTGGGGTTTTATGAAGGATGGATGTGAGTGGTGAAGAGAAAGATGGGATTTGATAGGTGAGGGGTTTTTGGGGAAGAGGTGTTGAGGTGATTGGTGAAGAAGAGAGAGTGTGGTAGGGTAGGTGGGGATCCTGTGGGGTCCACAGATCCTGAGGTGTCAAGGAAAAGTCATCCCTGCACCAAATGGCACTCAAAAACACGTTTTGAGCCATTTCTGGCGTTAAACGCCAGGCTGGTGCCCATTTCTGGCGTTTAACGCCAGCATCTT